>NW_018128091.1:649024-652496 GCF_001952655.1 Monopterus albus | reverse complement strand
GGCGAAATTTCTATTGCCAACCCTGACAGTCTGGGGGCTGCCAGTCAGAAAGTCCAGGAACCAGTCACAGAGGGTGGGGTGCAGTTTGTGGGTGAGTTTGTGGGGGACAACTGTGTTGAAGGTGGAGCTGTAGTCAATGAGGAGTATCCTCAGTCTCCATTTTCCAGGTGAGAAAAGGAATAGTGGAGTGCAGCCGCGATGGCGTCTGAGGTGGCCCTGTTGGGCCGGTAGGCATACTGCAGGGGGTGCAGGGTGTCTGGTATACTGCTCTGGATGTGGGCTAGCACCACTCTCTGTTACAATGGTGTGTATTAACAGCATATTCAAAGTCAACCTGCAACTCACTTTTGTTTTTGAATACACGTGACTTCTGTAGATCTTCCAGTGTGACACGTGTATTCAGTCACTGCTTAGAATTAATGTGCATTCTAATATTGGAACAGAGTGCCAGTGTTTCCGCATGAGGCACTTGCAGGCTCTCTCCTACGTAGCCATTGAGTGATGATACTAGCTCAAGTTTCACCTCAGTATAACTTTTTGTTTACCCTTTGACCTCTGTGATCACACCACCCTGCTTTGCTGCAGCAAACCCTGGCCTGCTCCATCCTGACCGCTCTGCTCAGTGAGTTCTCCAGCTCGAGTAAGACCAGCAGCATCGGCCTCAGCATGGAGTTTCATGGCAGTTGCAAGCGTCTGTTCCAGGTTTGTTCCCAGCCTCACCTACTGTTCTGTGTAGCAGTGAAGTTGTTTTGTTTCTTCTGATCTAGTTCTAGATAATAGCTTCTTCCTTCATCACTTTTTATTTCCTGAATCCATTTGTCTTTCTGTTCTTCTTCTTCTTCTTCTTCAATGCCTTCCTCATTTCTAGGAGGATGGTCTGCGTCAGATCTTCATGTTGACCATGGAGGTGCTGCAGGAGTTCAGCCGCCAAGAAAACCTAAATGCCCAGATGTCATCGGTCTTCCAGCGCTACCTGACTCTGGCCAATCAGGTCCTCAGCTGGAACTTTCTACCCCCCAATCATATCCTTTCTTTGTCAGAAGGTGATAGGCCTTATCACACCAGGCCTGGAGAGGTCAGGATCATAAAAATGACAATTTCTGACTCTTGACTGCAGAACTATGGTGAGGATAGACTTCCCAATTGCTACAACTATTAGTACACAAAAAGTAAGGTTTGTCATGGCTTGCTATTTCATATGTTGGAACATTGCTCACTCTGAACAACAGTGTTACAAAGTAATTATACCTGGTTGGGAATGACTTTTAATAGTTTGAGATTTTACAGACAGAACAGAATCCACAAAGCTAAGCAACAAAAGAACTCAGATGACCAGGGTAGTTCTAATAGAAGGCAAACAGACTTCAGTGTATTGGCTGGTGGTAACAGCTTTTGCAGACCTACCTCACTTTTAATCTTTTGTTGGAGTGAAGTAACTCAAAGTGCAGTGAAGAATCATAACCTGTTCCTTATAGTGTTGCTCACAAATCATTTAGACCAGTGGTTTTCAAACTTTTTGTGCCCAAGGCACACCAAACAGCAAGCCAAAATCTCAAGGCACATCTGTATTCATGTCCATGGAAAATAGCCTCTGTACCACATGTTATCAGCCTTGTCTCTGTTTAAACGTTTATTTGCATTTACTTATGACAAACAAAGTGAGTGAGTGAGAGAGGAGGGGTAGATCTGGCATGAGAGGGAAGCATCAAGATGTAATCACTCCTTACAGACCAAACTAAGAAGAGAGATACAGGGAATCAAAACTAATTTGCATATCAGCAGTAAATGCATATCAGAGAATATGCCCTGAGTTGTAAAAAACCTTTGTCTAAAATTGTAAAGAAAAGAGATGCATCGAGAATGAAAACTGGTTGACACTGAGTTGAAAAGAGCTTAAATTTGAATCAGCATTAAAACATTTGCCATTGTTGGTGCTCGCAGATTTATTTTTATATCCTTGGTGGTATTGAACAGAGAGCACATGTGCGACATCTGGACCTAGCATAACACCTGCATTTTATTTTTTAAATTGCAAGCGGAAAGGATGAATGTCTCCTCTACCCCGGTTTTGTCTACTTTGCAGTAAGCTCTGCTAGCATATACAGTAGCTTCCCTCCATTGCCTTATCAGACAATCCGACACAATCTCACAAGCAGCCTTGCTACCTATGGTGCACATCTTTTGCTCTTAGGCCACATTTCTCTCAACGTAGAAGGAAGGGGTGTGCAAAGCAAGCCTCTTCAGCTTGCTTTGCACCACATTAGCATTAGCTAACTTCTCCCAACAGATGATGCACTCAGGCTGAGGGCTGTTGGCATCTGCGGTCAAACTGAAGCCATAAGACGGGCAGCTTTCATGATACTGTCTACTGACAATTCTCCTTCTCTTTTCTTGAGGTGGTTCTTTTAGGCTATAGTACTTGGTACTGAATTGTGAAATGAATGTGTACAAGGTATTGGTATAGTAAATTTAAAAATGTATTCAGAACTTTTTGTATCATTGTACACTGCAGTACTAATGTATGGTTGTCACTAAATCTCATGGCACACCTGAACTTGCCTTATGGCACACCATTTGGGAACCACTGATTTAGATGTAACTGAAATGTAGATGTCTGTAGTTTCTTTCCATTATTGAATTATTGAAAACACACAGGCTTGTGAAGCATCTGTTGATGGCCAGAAACACAGAAATAAGACCCAGTGTTTAAAAGGATTTGTGTAGGAATGTTAAAATAGGTATCCAAAGGGAGAAAGAGAAGTCGTCTTTCTTCACTCTGTGGCAGAGCTGACAGGTTTAAGTTAAAAGAAAATGGTCATGGTGTGCTAAAGTGCACAAAATGCAGTGGGGCAAATAAGTATTTGATACACCGCTGATTTTCCAAGTTTTCCCACTTACAAAGAATGGACAGATCTGTAATTTTCATCGTAGGTACACCTCAACTGTGACAGACAGAATCTACAAAAAAATTCCAGAAAATCACATTGTTAGATTTTTAAAGAATTTATTTCCATTTTATTGCATGAAATAAGTATTTGATACAGTAGAAAAATAGAACTTAATATTTGGTACCGAAACCTTTGTTTACAATTACAGAGGTCAGACGTTTCCTGTAGTTCTTGACCAGGTTTGCACACACTGCAGCAGGGATTTTGGCCCACTCCTCCATGCAGGTCTTCTCCAGATCTTTCAGGTTTTGGGGCTGTCGCTGGGCAACATGGAGTTTCAGCTCCCTTCATAGATGTTCTATCGGGTTTAGGTCTGGAGACTGGCTAGGCCACGCTGTGTGTTTGGGGTCACTGTCATGCCAGAAGACCCAGCCATGACGCATCTTCAATGCTCTTACTGAGGGAAGGAGGTTGTTGTCCAAAATCTCGCGATACATGGCCCCATCCATCCTTTCCTCAATACGGTGCAGTCGTCCTGTCCCCTTTGCAGAAAAGCACCCCCAAAGCATGATGTTTCCACCCCC
>NW_018128091.1:626565-648622 GCF_001952655.1 Monopterus albus | reverse complement strand
TTTCTTCCATTTTCTAATAATTGCGCCAACAGTTGTTGCCTTCTCACCAAGCTGTTTGCCTATTGTCCTGTAGCCCATCCCAGCCTTGTGCAGGTCTACAATTTTGTGCCAAAGTGTCCTTAGACAGCTCTTTGGTCTTGCCCATAGTGGAGAAGTTGGAGTCTGGTAGACTGAGTGTGTGGACAGGTGTCTTTTATACAGGTAACGAGTTCAAACAGGTGCAATTAATACAGGCAATGAGTGGAGGACAGGAGGGCTTCTTAAAGACAAACTAACAGGTCTGTGAGAGCCAGAATTCTTGTTGGTTGGTAGGTGATCAAATACTTATTTCATACAATAAAATGGAAATAAATGATTTAAAAATCTAACAATGTGATTTACTGGAATTTTTTTGTAGATTCTGTCTCTCACAGTTGAGGTGTACCTACGATGAAAATTACAGATCTGTCCATTCTTTGTAAGTGGGGAAACTTGGAAAATTGGCAGTGTATCAAATACTTATTTGCCCCACTGTATAAGTCAGAGATGTTGAGCTGATTGTCGTTATGGGTGTTTCTCCACTTCTGAGATTCTTTTTGTATGTGTGAATATACATGGTCCTCTTCAGTATATAAGTATGTATTGCTCCAATAATGACTAATGCTGTGTGTGTGTGTGTGTGTGTGTGTGTGTGTGTACGCGGCTCTACAAATACCCAGGAATGCATATTTGTCCACCAGTTTTCCTTTGTAGTTTATCTTCTGTGCCCACATCCATATTATCTTTGCAGCTGGCCGCATTGTTGAGTGAACTTAGGCACTTAGTGTGTGTGTGTGTGTGTGTGCTTGTGCGCACACGCACGCACCGACATGTGAGTGAGTGTGTCTCTGTCCAGGCTCATTACGGCCTAAATCCCAGCCAGCCTGGTATCCTCTCTGCCTGTCTGAGGGGATCTGAAGTGGCGCTTGCTGCCATGTATCACTTTCAAAGAGGTGTCTGTGTGTCCTTCCACGCAGCCATTCCAGGAGCACACCCACCCCCGTCTTGTCTTGTAGAGGCTCCCCTCGGTATGGCTGGCACGCTCAGTTCGATATGTGTGTCTTCTCAAAGACACATTTTTAAGTCTTGTGTGTGTGGTACGTGCTGCAGTCAATTTTTTTTCTATTTTGATTTTGAGTTGGGTGTGTACTATATTCACTGCTATTCTAAAGCTTTGGGCCACGTCCATATTATATATAATACGATAAAAGATACAAAGAGCCACCGATAACTGCAGTTTTCTGTTTATTTAGAAGAGGTTAGTGAGGTGAGGGCTTTTAATTGTACCTCTCTGCAACCTGAAGATACACTCACAAAATCATTAAGTAAATTACTGTGAAGTGAAGAGAGGTGGATAAATATAAATAAATGAGATGGTGCTAATGGTACCACTTGTAAACAGAGCTGTGGTTTTCTGATTTCTTGTTGAGCTATCTATCACAAATGTTGAATGGGCTATCTCAGGCTGTACAAGCATATAAAATCTGAGATCAGGTGTCATTCTCCTTTAAATTTTATGCGCATGTGAAGCCTACAAGAGGTCTTGGCTGCTGTTGAAAAGGAGCAGAGATTGAAGACCACTGGGAGGCCTGAATGAGTGTGACCGCTTGTCTGCAAGTGTCTCAACACTCCTGTGCCTGTGTGATGCGATGCGAACGTATGCCAGTATGGGTATCAGGGGGCCTCTCCGTAATTGCATGGCTGACAGCTGCCACCTTTCTTGCACACAAATACACACGCTCAGATTCAGTGTGCTTAGAGACCTTTTTTAATAAACCTCCCTCTCTTAGACAAACCAAGCGGCATGCATGTCATCTATCCTCGCTGCTGTCTGAACCTTGGCCCTTCAGCTCTGTTGGAGGCACGCTCCCCAGGCTTTGGTACGACATTGTGTCACTCCACACCAGACTTGACCCTAGCAAGGGTCGTGGTCGAGCCTTGAGGCTGTGGTGGCCGTCAGGTGCTGTAAATGGCTGCCTGAGCTGGCAGACCTCAGTGATCCTGAACTAAAGTATGTGGATCCTTTTATTGTTTTAAATACCTTCAGTATGTGATGGATTCTCTAATTTCATCTTTGTCAATTGCAATGTTTGTCTTTCTTCTTTTAATTGACTTTGTCATAAGAGAAAGAGGAGAGACATCAGCTTCTGGATTTTTATTTATTTATTTATTTATTTATTTTTAAGTGAGCCTTAATAAAAGAGGCAGTAACTTCTCAGAGCCTTATCAGAGACGACTTTCAGCCCAACACTTGTCTTCCCCTGGCTCAGTATTCTCATTAGCTGTTCAGAGGTCACTATATAGGAATTTGGCCCTGGAGTTAAGGTTAGGATTAGAAGTGTGTAAGTTGATGCTGGATGTTTGCCTTGGTCCTGACCTGGAGGGACAATCTACTACTGCCGTCTAAACGCAGTCAAGATGCTGATGGACATTCTGTTGATCCATATATTATTTAAGTAGTGTGGAATTTAAAGTGGTCATCCATGACATGTGTGTACATGTCCATCTTTAGGCTTGTTCCTGGAATCATTTAAATGTATTTTAGTTCATCAAGGTTTTTCTAAATATTCTGACATTGCTGTACTGTCTGGCAGGAGATGTTATATTTTGTGCTTTGAATTTTATTTAAATCCAGTGTAACAAAACAACAAATGGAGAAGGCAGCATCTACAACAGTAGATGCTTGTGTTTGATAACTTACAATTTAAAATAAATGTCACTTAAACTGAAGTCTAACTTCCTATCCTCATCAATAATTTATTAATTTTCTGTTCTGAGGAAACAAGCTCTCATTGAGTGCAGTAGAGGGAGAGTTAATAACAAATACTGTCTAAACAGATGAGGCCAAAGAGTAGAGCAAATGGGGAAAGGGGGGAGGGGGGGGGGGGGGCTGGGTCTCTGAGGAGGTATTCCTGGACTGTTATTTCACACGGCAAGGCTGCAGGGGAGACTTAAGGCAGGATATATCTCTTAAACCCGACCACGTGCCTTAGCATAGCACTGAGCTCTTCGCGCGGCTGCTGGCAGACGTTCAGCCTGTCTTCCTGTGCACTCGGGCCATCATCAGTGAGGATCAACCATAATGAGTAGAGGATACAGGGGAAGCTTGCTAATCCACAATCCTCAAACATGAAGGTTGTTCAGACCTGCACAGTGTTCAGATTGCTGAGATAGCCAGTTTATTGGCAATTTAAAGTGGTCACAAAAATGCCGTTGGATTCAAACATCTGCAGATTTTGAGTCAAAGTAGAGTTTGGAATGTGAAATAAACTAAGCTTGGGGTGTTGCGCAGTCTATCCCATTTATTAGAAATCACACAATCTTGGCACCAGTTAACCATGTGCAGATATTGCTATTGCATTTTTGAGAGTTAATGTTTTTAATGTCCAGGCCTATATTTGTTTCAGATCATTCCTGTTGGAGTATAAAAAATTAATTTATTGAGGGGAAAAAAATCTAATAAAGAAAAATACACACCTGCATATTGACAAGAAAATTGAACCAAATTGTGACGGTGACAGTCATTCACAAAAAAGAGAGCCAATTTTCAAGGATCTGCAAATTCACTGTATTACAGTTTGTTTGTTTTTTTTAAATCGCACTGAAATGAAGCGAGTGACCAGATAGATGGAAAAATGCATTAAAACTATAAGGAAAAGATGTGAGTGAGGGAAACATGGATGTGAATAAGAGACTTGTCAGTGTGCCGATGTTGGTTTTTAGCTCAGGGCTGTGAAGTACAGCCTCACAAATGTGTGATGGCGCCAACCAAGGATTCTGAAAAGTTATGTAGAATGTAATTTATGGTTAACTCACTTTTTTGGCATGCAGTAAAAAAATGAACAAACAAAAGATATTGGTGTTGACAGATTTAGTTGTTTTGTCTTGTGCTCCACATAATTCACCTTCAGAAAGGGCTCAGTCAGCTATTGCTGTTTGTAGTCACATCATTAATTTATGTATAGCAGTCCATGAAGGAAAGAATGATGGGTTGTTATTGCAACTATTTAGCCTCATACTTTGAAGTAGAGAGCTGTATGTCAGTGCACACTACCTGGGCGAGGGTTCACATGCAAAACCTTAAATACTGCTTAGTGTCACTGAAGAAAGACTTCTGGCTGTGGGCAAGTCATCATAAATAGGATCAGAGCAGGAAATTAAACTTGAAATGGGGTTTGTTTCTCTGCCAGAGTGAGTGCAAGATCAGGCAAACCCACCAGAAGCAGTTTTACTGGTATTAGACCCATGGCTGGTGTCAGTCAGGACAGTACAGTATGTGTTTGTGTGTCATCGTTCCTGCAAATTTGGCAATTGGGAACTTGGGATGTGTAAATCTTTTCACTTGTGTTTGATTTAAAACTCTTGTGGTCAGGCGTTTACATTGGTTGTATATTTGGTGAGCTGAGTGTGTGTGCGCTTGTTGTGTCTTTGTTTTTTCTGTTCGTCTTATCTTTCAAGTGGAAAATTGACGTGTCACATTAGTTATTTTTGAGCCTGCTGGAAGGGTTGAGATAGTAGCAGGTGATGTCTTTTAAAAACCCACCCAACCACAGCCCACATGTCCTCGTCACTCTGCATACATTACTCATCCTGGAGGCATCTACACTACACACACACACACACAGACACACACACACACACACACACACACACATGCATCTTTTTTAGACCAGATTTCAAGGTAGAGGATGAACATTTATTGTGAGCTCAGCAAGCAGACTGTTCAAGCACTTCCATTCCATCGAATGGAAGCAGTGTGATGATGTCAGTTTGAGCTTTTAGAAATTGTGACCCACACTTTGCAGATATTTTTTAATACCTTTTCAGTGGATCAAGAAAACAGTTGGGAGCCTAATCAGCAGTGACAGTGATCCTGTACCAGTTGTCCTAACACCATTTCATCCTTAGCACACTTGGAAATGTTTACTTTGTGTCAAACTGAAACGCCCTAAAGTCTCATTAACCTTTTTTACTACAACATTCTTGTACACCGCTTTAAAGACAAAGCTCGTTGTAGCTCATTAATAGTGTCACATATTACACCTGTCTTTATCATAATGACTTGTTTGTTGTCAGCCGACTGCCTACAAGTCTTTAAATGTTTGCTATCAAATTATACTCTGAAGTCTTAAATATCCTCGATGCACTCAGTGAACATCTGAGCAAATATAACCAGTTATCCCAGTTCTGAATTTAAAATTTGTTACATAAAAATTGCTCTAATGTTCTGCTCTTATTATAAATGCTGAACTGAATTGATGTTGATGACAATTGGAGGCATCCTTTTATCCCTACCTTATAGTGTTGCTATACGTTTGCTGTTACGTCCTCTCAGACCCTTTTTACTTGTAGTACATCTCTGTGCTGCTGTGTAAAATAGTCGAAGTAGCTGTGTAGCTGTCACGCCTGAGGTCTCTTGTGAGCTGTGTCTCTATCATATGACCTTTGTACAACCTCAGTCACTGAGGAGGTCCCTCCGGCTGCAGGACCTGGTCAGTCTTACTTGTTGTAGCACACTTACTCCTGCCTTTACTGTCTCTCTGTTCTCATTTTACATTGTATTTTGTCTTGTATCTATTAGACTTGAAAGGTAAAAGGTAAAGTTTTCATCTAACTTAATTAATGGTGTGAAAAGAGCATCAAGACAGGTATGAAAGTTGCAGACACTTAAAACTAGGTGAAACAAGGATCATTTCATAAGCAAAGTAAAAACACTGTGGCACACTTCTTACTTTTCCCACAGTTGTTCTTATTCAGTCTTTCTAAAAAGGTTCAGTTAGAGGTTCTTTGCTCAGCCACAACTATTTTTAACAAGGCCTAAAAGCCAAGCATTGGACAGAGACACACAGTCCCACAGACCTTTTACACAGGTGCCAACTTCTGTGCCAAAGTGTGGTGTGGTGTGGTGGGGTGTGTTCATGGGGAGTGACTGTGGACTGGTGTCGAAGGAATGCGTGACCTCGCTGGCCTCTGCTGCTGTTTGGCTTTGGTCGGGCATTCCTCTGCTGTCACCCAGCCACGGGGCACTGATATGATTTTGTGTGTGTTATGTGTGGATGATGGAAAGCAACAAAAGTTGCGATTATTAGTGGTGGTCGTGGTGGTAGTTAAAGTGGTGTCCTCCATCCAGTGTCCTGCATAGAGACAGTAAAATAATCCATGCAGTATGTTAAAGCCATTCAGCTCCTCTGGTCAGTCATTATAAACTCATGCTGTGCAGCGTTGTCAAAACCCACAGAGCTTTATTTTATTTTTATTACAGTGTCAAAAGCTTTCAAAGGTACTAAAATATTTCAGGTTGATATATAGTTCAACACAAAATGATTTGCTGTAAAACAAAGGCTTTTGAGTTTGAGCTGAATTCATTATTTGATTAATTGATCAACAGAAAATGAATCGGCAGCTATTATCAGTCATTCACTTTTTCTATCAACAACAATATTGTTTTTGATGAGCTAAGAAAAAAGGATGTTATAGGTATGTCTTGAATAATGACAGGAAGAAAGTGTATGTTTTGCATCTATAGAATTTCAAAAAGTCTGTTGTAGGGACATTTGGAAGGTTTTCTAGATTTTAGAACAATGTGATTGTGATGTGGGTTTAGATGAAGTTTTAAATCTTGAGCAAATTTGTGGGCACAAAAAGAGAGAGAGGGTTTGGAAATGAGGAAAAGCTTGTTAATAAGCAAAAGATGAAAGAATTTGATAGAAGTTTCAAGTGAAGCGCGTGTAATCGGGCAAGTCTTGCTAGGGAGTGTTTCAGGGCAGTAAGGAGTCTCGAGGAGGTTTTGTAGAGGAGTGGACAAAGAGGCAGAGCAGCATAGAGCCTCAACTGGCTGCAGGGAGAGCGAGTGTCTTGTGTGTTTTTAAGATCTTGAGGAAGCAGAGGAGAGAGAGTGCACAAGGAGGTAGTGCTGATGGGAAGGGAGTTGAAGAGGGTGTCAGACGAGTCAGGGTAAAGGGTGGATAAACCACGGAGGAGAGGGTGAGAATGAAGGTGGGTGAAGGCTGTGGTGAATGAAGAGCTGACGAGGAGGGAAGAGAGGGAAGGAAAGATAAAAGGGAACCAATCAGGGAAGGGTGAAAAAATAAAAAAAAACTTTTGTGGAATAAAGATTGACAGGGTTAATAAGAGGGAGAGTTGGTTAACAAGTGAGTAACAAGTCTCTGCTGCCAGCCACTCAAAACCAAAGACCCACACAGAGACCAAAATACCCACTGAGAGGTAGCTTGGTGACAGGAGCTGGTGTTTTGGCGTGTGTTGCTCCTCCTCTTCCTTCTCCTCCTCCTCTTCTTCCTCTTCATGTTGTTGTTGGCCTTAACTGGCAGCGGGTCACTGGGGCGACACTACATTGCCATGTTCGAGGCCACGCAGAACGTCATGCTCAAGCCTACGGAGTCCTGGAGGGAAGCGCTGCTGGACACCCGTGTCATGGACCTCTTCTTCACTGTGAGTATCCTGTCCATCTCTGATGCAGTCCTCTTTTTCAGGGTATTTGGGATTAATTAAAAAAAAAACCCTTTGAAGCCTTCAGTTTTAAAGTTGCGCTTCATAATGCAGTAAAGTGTGAAATTGTCTGGGTCTGGGTTTTGTTTTTTTTTTTGTCTTAATTTTTCCGCTGAAATCGATCTTTTCATTTTTCATTACGACAAATGGAAAACATTAACTTGATGAAACCTGCAGGTTTCATGTTCTCTGACACATTTAGTTTCCCTTTGTCAGTTATTCTCTGTCTTTGTTTGCTCTTCTGTTTTTCATCTACACTTTTCTGTCAGAGGTCATTGTCCTGTTTCTCATCCACATTTTTATTAGAGGTTTCTTGTGTCCTGCTTTACCTTTTCTTCTGACCTCTGGATGGTGGTTTATTTATGATAAACAAAGAGACAGTTTTCCTTCTCATGTTGTGCAAAGTAATCTCACTTGACCTTGTGCTTTTGGCACATCTTAAGTTTTTACTGCTTTTATGGGTTTCTTGAATGCACCATTAAGTAGATTTATGGCTGCTCTGCAGTGTGGTCGTGTTATTGTGTTACTGTCCAGACGACCGCACAGTGAAGTAAATGGGTGTTTCTGTGCAGTAACTTGTGTGTTTAAAGAGGCGGTCCATACTGGCTAAGCAAACGGCGTGGAGGGGAAGTGTGGAACAAACTGGTCAGCTCCTCTTCCATTGCCAGATACTGATCAACTGCTCTGCCTTTTAGCTGCCTTTTGCCATACACTGCTTGTCTCCTTTAGCCTGTACCTGCCACGACCTACTCCACCTACACTGTCACTCTACAGTGGCACTTGCTGCCATGCGTCATGTTCACTACCAGATACTATTTACTAGCCTAGTCTTGTCTGTCAACTACAAATTACTGTTGTACTAAGTGTTGTTTACAGACACTGCTGCTTTCTGATTTTCCTCTTGCCAAAAGCTTGAGGACCATCTCTCCTGCCAGAAATGACTCACTCACTGTAGCTCTTTTGTCTTTTGCCAAATACTGCTCCTCTGCCCGTAACCTTTATCTGTCTGTTGCAAAGTATCACTGTGCGACCAAACCACCTCCCTGTCTTTTCACAAATACTCTACCAGCTACATGCGTATCACTAAATCCTAATGCTCTCATGTAGCCTTTTTGGCTTTAGTCGGCCCTAATCAGGGAGATTCGGTGTGTTCAGAGCTGTCCGACTGGCTCTAATGAATTTGTGATTCGTTCATATTTTCACTCTGTGCTTTTGTTGTTTTACAAGCAAAAGACAAACCCAACTCTCAGTTTTTATTCGGACTGTGTGATGAGGTGTTAAATCAAAGGGGTAAAAATACAGACAGCTTAATATTTTTCTTGGTAACGCAGGTACACAGCCTATAATATGTGAGTGATGAACTTGCTGTTGGCTGTAGTGTTGTGTATGTTGTGTTCAGGTGCAGCTTTTAACAGAAGGTGTGAGGTGAACCGCCAGTTGGTCTTATTAATTCTTTGAAGTTGTGTGGCTGTGTCGGGGTTTTTGCTGCTACTAAATGCTGCTCCACTGCTGCTGTAGTCAATATGTTCACTGACAAATACTGCTTTTAAATGCCTTTTCTGACTGTTACCGTTTGCAGGACCTAAGTGGACTTCTTGTGTTCCTCTGAATGAAACTTAAAAAATACCTTTTTTATTTGTTGGTGTAGTTTGTTAGTGTGTAAAAGTGTTTTGCAACTAAGTAATAAAAAATCCTATGTTGCTGTCAAAAGCGGTGCCACTTTTTTGTGTTGTACAATGAGGTTGTTTGGAACTCCATGACTTCTCCTCACAACCCTGTTGTTGCATGTGAAGCTCATTTGTTTTTGTTCCGATACAGAAGCAGAAACTTTCTGGCTCGGTTTGTGTTTGTTATTTGACAGTAATGGAAAATGACGGGGTCTTAGTTTCTGTGTATGTTCTGTTTTGAGTTCTTATAGTTTCATGGATGCTTGAGGGAAGATCTGGTTTTTGTTTATATTGTTGCTTTTGAGAAAGGACTTTATAAAACCTGTTCCAGTCACATATGATGAAGTATTTTAACTTCTGTACTCATTTTGTCTTTGCTGTTTGGATCATAGCGAGACAAAAGATTGTAAAAGCAAGGCAGAACAGTTATTTGATATTGTTTTCAGGGACTCGCATTGCGGTGGGTGTAAAGTCAAATCTATGAATTCTCCTGCAAATTTGCAAAAATCTTCATCTGACTGAAACAAATGTAATTTGCTTGTTGTAACAGTTACACATTGATTCTCTCATTTCATAAAGGTTTTTAAGGTTTTGCTGTTATGTATTTGTTGGCTACGTGTGCTCAGACATGACAGCTGAAGGCAAGATTTCTGCAGTGATCACAACTGTGCAGATGTATTTTCTTTAGTTCATCACATCTTTTCTTTGGCATTAGGGACAGACACTGCCTCTGAATCCTTGGGGGTCTGTTTGAAATTGCTGCTGACATTTGCTTAATGCACAAAAACGAAACAAACCTGCAGAAAAAAACAAACATGTTCAATACCAAATCTAAATGTTTCTTTTTTTGTCTCAGTGCCATTTTGGCAGTTTGTATTCTGTGCCTGGGGGCTTGCATTATTGTTTGTGCTTTGAGAAAACAAATGACAACTAGTGAAACAATCATTTCTCTTTTGCCATACAATCGTGCACATACTTGTTTGCAGTTATTTTTTTCCACCACTGTGTCCTATAATCACCATTCACTGACAGTCTAAATGTAATCTTTTATCATTGTCATAATTAAATTCACAAAGCAATCACAAATAACTGTAATTAGCTCTAAACAGTGACTGTAATCAGAGATTTGACAATCAAAGCACCCAGACGTAATCAAGGATTTGATTGGCCAGTCACAGCAGTAGCATGAATAAAAATGTTTGTCATTTTTCGGTTGGTTCTCTTTGCTGTTGGAATCTGAGGGATGTGTTTTGTGTTGGTTTCAGTTTTCAGGGCTCTCGTCTCATCTCTTGCTCTTGTATTTCTAGTAGCTCAACTGTTTGTTATTGTAAGGCTGCCGTGGCACTGTCAGCTGTGAGTGTGTGTGTTACAACATCCTCCTGGTTGTGTTGTCTTTTTGACTGGTGGTGCATATTTGTCTTTATGGGACTGTGTAAATTTGAGCTTGTGCAGTATTTGTCTGTATGCTCTGCATGGATTTGTTGTACCTGTGTGTTTTCATGTAGGAGTGTGTTTGTGCATTTATTCAGTGTAATGGGGTCCTCTGCTGTCTCAGCTGCTGCATCCCCTCAGCTGTGAGGGGTAAGAGGCTGTGTGTGTGGGTTTGTGTGTTTGCGAGAGAGAGAGAGAGAGAGAACTAGTTGGGTTACTGCGGTTGTTAACAGGAGCCCCTAATCCTGGGGTTGGGCTCTAATCCTGCCTCTGGTCTGCTGTGGACTGTGACCCAGATGGCGCGTGTCTCTGAGCACCTCCTCCACACACACACACACACACACACCCTCATCACCCTGCTGAGGGACTCTGGGGAGTCTCTATCCCTCTGAGGGTGTGTGTCTGTCATCCTCCCATTAACTGGCTCCAGCACTCCCTCGCTGATCAGTGTGGTGTGCAGACAGGAGGCTGTTGTCTGTTTCTGCAGCCACAAGGTTTCATCTCACATAACAGTTCATACTTATTACAACTTACTGTAGGTCTTGTTTTTGTTGTCATACCTGTTATTTCTATTATTAAGTTATATGGTCACTCACATATTATGTTGATTTATGAAATGGAAAGAAGTCAATAGAACCCTGCAGCAAACAGAAGTGCCTTTCTTCAAGTCTTCATTCCTGAATTAAGAAACTGTAATGGTGACATGTAGAAATGTCCAGGCATGGAGGTGGAAATAATTTCCAAGTTGTGTGGCAGCCACAAGAATGAATTCCTCTAAGTAGTAGCAAATTCTGGATGCTAATGTCCTGCTCTAAGTCAACAAAGTGAAAAGAGTTGGTTTTCTGCAACAGGCCAATGATCCAAATCAAACTACAAAACCCACCGTGAACTACTTCAACAAACTCAAGCTGAAGCTTTGCAGTCGTGCTCAATCCCCTCTTCTGTACATCAGTGGAAATCTGTGGGGAGATCTTAAGTGTAACACAGCCTAAAACATCTCTGAACCTAAATTGATCAGCAAAGAAGAACATTCCTGAATCAAGAAAACTCTTAGCTGCTACTAAAGGTATTTGTAAACTGTGGTATCTGCCGAACAGGTGCCCAAACTTTGGAAATGGCTACAATTATTGTTTAGTTGTTTCTGTGTTTTGGGTTCCTGAAAAGGTATCTGTGCATTAACATTAACTAGAGGCATGTGTTTCATATCTGTTTGCTGCAGAGGGTGTATTTCCCTCTTTTCACTTGACCAATCACAAAATGTGAATTACTTCTGCAAACAACTGCAGTTAAACGGTGAGATGTGGCAGCACAGCAATGTCACCGAAGAAGTCCGACAAGGCCAGAACCAGAAACACAAGCATGTGGCCAGACAGGTTTGGACAAAACTCCAGTTTAGCCAGACTTATTCTGGAAATGGCAAATAGTAAATTTAGCAGACCGACTTCATTAGTGACATTTCAGGTGTTGTTTGTTCTGTTCTAAAAACACTGAGATAATCTGATCAAGTTGTATGGCTTGTTTACAAACTGTCCGATTGTCTGACAGCTTGTCTTTTGTTCCTTCTGTGTTTTTATTTGTCTGTTTTATGCCTTTAGTAGACAATCAAAATAGTGGCAGCGAGGCGATGTAAAATGAGTGCAGCCCTGTTTAAGCACGTTTACTGTGTTCCCACATATCGGCAGCGGTGACTAAAAGGTCATAGCTAATGGAAATGATGGTCCTGTAACCATTCAGATGTTAAGTTTTAAATATGTTTCTGACATCACAAGAATTCAGGTCAGTCTGTAAGTTCATCAACAGTAATCACAATATACAACTAATGAGAAAATGCAGTAGCCAGATCATTACCACCGGCGGTCAGCCCCTGCCAGGCCTAGGGTCAGGGTCTCCCTTCAGCCGACAGGACAAGCTCATATTTTGGAAATCTGCTCAGTAATTATTCAGCGTATAGCGGGCATTTTGCTGCTGAAGAGATTTGCCAAGTGTCATTCAGACTCTCAGGGTTTTTTGCAGAAGAGCACTCTTCTCTTTTTCACTTCAGCTGGTGACAGCTATATAGCTCTGACATAGAGTGATTGAAGATGGAGGAGGGATGAGAGATGGGGAACAAAATAAAATAAAAAAAGAGAGAGATGGAATGGAAGAGAAAGCAAGGAGAAAATGGAACAAGAGGTGCAGGAAAAGGAAGGGTATGCGGTATAATTGAGGAAGACAAAGAAGATGGAACAGAAATACTGTACAATTTAGGGAGAAAGGGAAAAAGGCAGTTTTCAGGAGTGTGAGAGGTTTGGAGATGAATGGGTGATAGGAGATTGAAAAGGAAGAAGACCCAGCTGATTGTTGGCCTCCTTCAAAATAAACCCACTGCACTTCTGTCAATTTAGTATCTTGTGATCACAGTGTGCACCCCCACCCCAACCCAAAAATAAAAGGGTGCACAAAAGCATACACAGCTGAGGTGTCTGTAATTTTGGCCTCAGCACTGTTTTTGTCTGTTTGTGTTTGGGTTTTTAGTTTCAGTTTGGCTTGGAGTGTTTAGAGAACAGCAGCAAATTGTGATTGAGCTCACCCGCGTGCAAACACGAACCATGCAGTACTATCAGATGGATCTGGTTTATTTCAGCGCAGTCAAATGGACATGTACACACTGCAAACACACTTTGCACACTGTACATGCTTTACACACTCTGTACATTATAGTAATATGTGTCCACTCAATCACTCATAAATATAAACGTGCACACACAGACCCACATATGTTTTATGTGGACATGCTTTTATTCTTACGTAATCAGGTCCAACATGTGCGCACACACAAAATGTTGGGTCTTCAATATTTATGAGGACCTTCATTGATGTTAGAGCTGCAACCATTTTCATAAATAACTGTTTAAGTTGTTTTTCAAGCAAAAGGGGCAAAAACCTGATAAATTGCAGATGGTGCTTCTTTTCTTAAGGGCAGATGATAATTTCCACATCTGCGTGTTCACTACGGTCTAGTGGCGTCATTTTCGACAGCTTCCCAGATCTGTGCGAGTCCTCAACAAAAAAGCACAGACTGCACGTGTACAGTGCCACGGTACTTGGAAAACAGCAGTGTACGTGGTCAGAAGGCAGACCCTCAATGTGAACTATGAACAGGGCACAGATGCTAGTCATGTCTTTGTACGCACGTGAGTATGTGCTAAATCTGATTAGCCCTTCAGTTTGTCATTAGATTAAGTTGAATTTATTTGGCTTTTGGACTGTTGATTGGCCACAAGACACCAAATGTCTTGTGTGGGCCCTAGGATAATTGTGATGGGCATTTAAAAAATTTTTTTCCTGGGTTAAATGATGATCTGAGAAAATCTGCAGATGAATCAAAAACAGCCTGTTGTTGATAGTGAAGACCACACAAAAAAAGCCAAGGAACACTCTAGCCCTTTTCAGTAATACACACCTAGTGTAACATCTCCACTACAACCTTCTGCTCAGCAGGACCGTGCACAGTGAAATTTGACAATAAATGTGGCGAATGCACAGAATAGAGAGCCATGACATCACATCCAGACTGGACTCCAATCCATTAGCTTCAGTATCTCTCATTTAGCTTTTCTTCCTGTTGGTTTCTGTGGAAAAACAAAATGTGTTCCTCAAGATTACCCTTCTATATTCAAAAACAGCAGCTTCCATTAAATAAAACTACAAGAGCAGCAACGTGGGTGCTCACATCATACCTTGTCCATATCCATAGAACTGGCCAAGACACTCTTTTGAAGTCTTGCTCTCGTTGTTCAAGTGGTAATCTCTGCTGTTGTAACAGCATCTCCTCCTCCCTGTTATTACAGATGTGTCCCTCAGCTCGCTCATGGACTCACCTCTTTAGTCAGGCCATGAACATTGATAGAAATTTGTGAAATGTGGGAGATTTCGATTCTTTGCCAACCCATTGTATGCAGTGTGGCACATCGAGTACCACTGCTTTGTGGCAATATAGGGGCACTGTTATATGCCCCTATATATAATTCAATATAATTCTGTACTTTGTCAATATTTCATTCACCAGATTAGCCTAAGGTGCTTGATTGTAGTGTTTTTATTTTAACCTGCAGATGATTTCTCAGTTGAATTCCCAGAAAATGTACTGGCCTGATATTTATCACTGTTGGATGAGATATACAATGGATGCAGTGGGATAGAAGCCCACCCCTAGTCCTCACAAATGTAGAAATACAGCAGCACGCACACTAAAGCGTTTTGTGGAGTGCACGGGCTGATGAGGCTGCAGCAGTGGCCTGCAGGCAGTCAGTAACCCAATCTGAGAGACAGAGGGATGGAGAGAGAGAGCGATGGTGGAAAAGAGTGAGCGAAAGACAATAAGTCGGAAGCGCAGTGTTGATTTGAAAAAAGAGAAAGCTGAGCCCCTGAGGTAACAGACACCAGGCTTTGTCTCTTTCTATAAATATCATTTCTCATTCTCCCTGCACTTCTCTGTCTCCCACTCCCCTTCTCTCTCCTCACTCCTCTTTCTGTCTTTACTTGGCTCTCTCCCTCATTACAGATCTCCATTTCATTTTTCCTAAATTATCTTCTTTCACCTTAGTATTGAAGCCCAGTTCTTCTACAGTGTCTTTAAAAAGTATTCACCCCCTTGGATGTTTTAAACTTTTATTGATTTTATAAATCAGTCATGGTCAATATAATGTGGCTTTTTTGACAACAAAAACTGTCAAAGTGAAAAGGGGTTTCTACAAAGTAATGTCAATTAAATAAAATGTGTAATGGGAAATAAGTGATTGCATAAATATTCACCCCCTTTATTATTCACACCTACCTAATTCAACAGAGTTCCACTAATTTGTGCTAGTACTCTCACAGTTAGTGAAACGGGGATCACCAGAGTGCAGTGAACGTGTCTCAAGTGATTGTAGTATAAAGACACATGTGTCTGGAAGGTCCAGTCACTGGTTAATCAGTATTCCTGGCTACCATTACACCACCAAGACAAAAGAACACTCCGAGCAACTCGGAGACAAGATTATTGAAAAGTAAAAGTCGGGATAGATACAAAAAAATTTCCAAGGCACTGAACATCCCCCGGAGTTCAGTTAAATCTATCATCATGAAATGGAAGAAACATGACACATGTCTAAGTCTGCCTGGATCAGGCCGTCCTCAAACTGAGTGACCGTGCAAGAAGAAGACTAGTGAGTGAGGCCACTAAGACACCTATGACTACAAGGAGTTACAAGCTTCAGCAACTGAGATGGGAGAGACTCTGCAAACAACAACTGTTGTCTGGGTTCTTCACCAGTCAACGCTTTATGGGAGAGTGGCAAAGAGAAAGCCACTGTTGAAGAAAACTCATGTGGGAGACTCAATGGTCAAGGGGAGGGAAGTTCTTTGGTCTGATGAAGCCAAAATGGTGCTTTTCAGCCATCAGACAAGACGCTATGTTTGGCTGACACTAAACACTGCACATAACCATAAACACACCATCCCCACTGTGAAGCGCGGTGGTGGCAGCATCATGCTGTGGGGATACTTCTCAGTAGCCGGCCCTGGAAGGCTTGTAAAGGTAGAGGGTAAAATGAATCTGGCCCAATATAGGAAAATCCTGGAGGACAATCTTATTCAGTCTGCAAGAGAACTACGGCTTGGAAGAAGATCTATTTTCCAGCAAGACAATGACCCGAAGCATACAGCAAAAGCTACACAGAAATGGTTTCAAGACAACAAGGTGAGTGTTCTGGAGCGAGTCAAAGCCCAGACCTCAACCCAAGAGAGAATTTGTGGCTGGACTTGAAAAGGGCTGTTCACGCCTGATCCCTGTGCAACCTGGCAGAGCTTGAGCAGTTTTGCAAAGAAGAATGAAGTAAAATTGTAGCATCCAGATGCAAACGTGATTGAGACCTATTCACACAGACTCAGTGCTGCTGTTGCAGCCAAAGGTGCATCTACTAAAGACTGACTTGAAGGGGGTGGATATTTATGCAGTCGCTTCTTTCACATTACATATTTTTATTTAATTGACTTTACTTTGTAGAAACCTGTTTTCACTTTGACATTAAAAAGGTTTTTTGTCTTTTTTTTTTGGTCAAAAAAGTCAAATTATATTGACCAAGATTGATTTATAAAATCAATAAAAGGGTAAAACATCCAAGGGGGTGAATACTTCTGATAGGCACTGTATAGTAATGACTAGAATGTGTCTGCAGTAAATTTGGGGTTCAATAGATTTTTTTACTGAATCAAAATCAGTATTTTTTTTTTTTTTCAGAATCATATAATTTCAAATCCCTTACCAAATGTGTAGAGTATTTGGACTTTCAACATTTAAAATAACTAACAAGTCACCGAACTCAAAGAATAAGATGATGTTATTTGTCCGTCAACCAGAAATTCATTGGTATAGGATAGAAGTAAGGATATTGACCTTTACCTTTGACTGCCAAAATCTGATGGGTTCATCATTGAGTCCAAGTGGCCATTTGTGCCAAATTTGAAGAAATTCCCAGGTGTTCCCAAAATCATGATGCCTCTCTGGCTGTGCTTATGACTGGCATGGAAGCATAATAATGGGCAGGCTAACCATAAATTAAAAACAGAATCATTACACTGCTCATTCACATTTGTCTTTTACTAGCTCTTTGTTCTTTGAGGGTTTCTGAATGAATCACAATTTTGTCAATAATAGAAATATTCATTTAGGATATGATCTAATGCAGCTATTTGTGTCTAAACATTTTAACTTTTGCTGTTTTTAGTAAGTGGAGAAAAAGGTTGTTTTTTTTTAATACAGAAATATGTTTGTATTCCTCAGAGAATAATGTGCCTACAAAAGCCTTGTTTGGTACTGAAATTCAGTTAAGCACTAGCATAAAACAAATTCAACAGGCCCAAAGCCCTATTCAGTTTTATTTCCCCACTCTCGGTCGACTTGCGCGTCACTGGTATAAAACAATAAGCATCAAACTATCACTGATGGCAGTGGCGTAAAGAACTGAACTGATGCTGCGCTGATACCAAACCCATTGATGAATCAGTCTGCAAAATCTGCCGTCATCTGAGCTGCATTCCCAAAATGTCAATGTCTCATGTTGTTGTTGTGTCTTGTACCCTCTCCTTCCATCTCCCCACTCCTCACTTAGTGGTACATACACAAAAGTGCACTGGTTGTGTGTCTCTAACTATAGTCACGACTCAAGGCAACTGACATTACTGACATCGCATGGATCATTCACTAGTGCAGCTGCTTTTTCAGAGCGCACATTGTTCAGTCCTTTGGCCTTGCAGTGCCCCCCCCCCTTTCTCTCGCTCGCTCGCTCGCTCACTCACCCATGCCCCCACCCCCTCCCCCATCTTCTCACTGAGCTCTTCCAGGGGATGACTTCACACTCTGGAAGAGGGAAGCAGCAGCAGTGAAGCCTATGGAGGTTACACTACGTTAGCATCTGAGATCTCCTCCCAGCAGCGTGCCTTACAACCAACCAGGCACTCCAGCTGGGGAACAGAGGGAGAAGAGAGGGGAGGAGGAGTGGGGAGGGGCTGCGAGAAGGAATTTTGAGGGAGTGAGTGAGAAGGGAAAAGGATTTGAAAGGAGGAGTAGGAGGAAGCGACAAGGAGAGGGAGGTTGAAAGTTTGCTTTTGCGATGGGTCTGTGTGGTGGCACGGTGTGTGGAGCCGGTGAAGAAGGCGCTCGCTCTGGATTTAAGAGGATGACAGTTCAAGAGACAGGAGGAGAAGAAAGAGCTCGGACTGGCTGAGAAGAGAGCCTCAACTCACAAGAGGACGGCAGCTGATCTTCAGACATCTGCATTGTATCGTCAGTGGAAACACATGTTGCTGAGAGGCTGGGATGAATCGCACGGGCATTTCTGCTTTAGTTTGTGTTTATCCATCTGTGTGCACAATTGAAACCTACAATGCCTCTTCCCTTGTCAGAGTGTGACAGTTCAGCGCAAACAAACCCCCAGATCCCACATGTGAACTGCAGCTCAGAACTGAGATGAGACCGAATCGAGCAGATCTTTTCCAACAGGAGCTGGGTCTTTCCTCTCCGAGTCTGACTGAGGCGTTGTGTGGGCTCAGACCAGCTCAGTGATTATTTGTTCGAGAGCGGGGACACAGTGTCTGAAGACAGGCAAATCACCATTTCGCTACGGCTCGGCTTTCTGGGTAGTGGGTTACACCAGTGAGTATTAATCCTGCCATCAGGAGGTGTGTTTTTGAATGTAGTGACAGGAGGATGAGCAGATTCACCTCCGTTCTTGGCCTACGACGTTCTGTTTCGGAGTGATCATCTTGGCAGCAGAATTACATTTTGTGATTAAAAAGCATTCAATTATCACCAGGCCATCAGGGCAAAATCAACATTTGTAGATTAAATTTCTGTTTTACACATTTAGGGGATGTGACCTGAATCAGCCTTCCTCCTTTCTTAATAAGAGCAGCTGGGAGACAAATCCTTGCTCATCTCAGTGTGTCTGCAGGTATTTGAAAGTCTTGAAGGCTTCACTTTATTTCTCTCAAATTAAACCCTTCCATTAACAAAGGTTTTTTTTTTTTTTTTTTGTTTACTCCCCTACCTGCTGTCAGGGGGCATTGTACTTCTACAAGTGAGACTGGTGCATGGTGATTGTGTTACACCAGGCTGTTTAGTCTTTTTTTTGTATGTGTGTGGAGTTTGTCCTCACAATCAGGCCAGTAAAAACTATTGCTATCAGTAGCCAACACAGCTGCCAATTTCACTGCCTTACAATAGGCAAGTGTCAAATTTAACTTAAATTATTTAATTGATTAATCTGTCCATCAGTTGTTTTGCTATTTACTTGTGTTCAGGTTATGTTAATTGATTAGCTGCATTGGTAGGAATTATTGGAAGTGATGACAAACTGATGAAGACACATAATGTCTTCATCAGTTATTACAGCCCTTGTTGTCCCTAACCCTACAACATGATTTTACGTGGGTGAGGACTGCAGTTGTATTTTAGCGGTTATTGCAGGAGTGCTGTTTGGTCACTTATAAGGAAAATATCACCATTGGTAACTGTGGTAGATCCCTAAGGTGTGTCAAGACAGAGATGATGAAGAGTCTGATGAAGGCTGTTAATGTCTGCATTTTTTTTATTATTATTATTATAAATAGAAGAAATTTGGGTATTTAAACCACAGTTTGTTTATTTGCCACTCCTAAGTGTGTGTGCGCATGTTGTAGCAAAGTAAAAGCTTTTAATGACCTGAACTGATGATCATAATCACACAGTCATTTTGAATTTTGGTTTATTTCATTGAAACTACAACAGATTTTTAAGCAAGTTTCTACAAGTTAGGTTTTCCAAAGTTTAGACAGAATTTACAAATTCACATTAAGTAATTTACATACACATTCACAATTTTAAATGAAATGTTTAATTGAGTTTAAGAAGAGATCACAGAAATTATATCCCTAAAAGAGAATTTTAATTCAAAATTGATATTTCACACATCCATAAATTCATTTTACAATATGAGTTGAGATCAAGTCACCATGAGCAATTCAACCGTTCACCATTTTAAAAAAAGGCACTTTGATTCACACTGGTGCTTATTTGTCTGTAAACAATTTCTATGTTTCAGCACTGCCCTATAATTTATTTTCTTGCTATTGAAGCATTTTTACAGCTGGGTGTTTTTGTATTTCTGGGATTTAAGCTTCTACTGTTGTCTTATGTCTCTGTGGGTGAGTGTGAGCTACGTGCCTCGTAGTTGTGAAAAGGAGTATTGAAGACACTGACTCACACCGCTGTGCTGTTCACTCAGTGTAGACTTTCCCTCTCTATTAAATCCCCCCCAATCCTCATTTCTTCTCTCTTGTTGCCGGTGGGCAAGAAGACAAGACTGAAATGATCTGTGCCTTTTCAGTAAATCTTATAAGTGACGATGTGCAGGAGTGTTTCCACATATTTTTAGTCTTTTTTTGTCAGGGTACTTATTTTTCACAATATGCAGATATCCAAAGCGCCTTCTGGTTTATTGTGGGTTTGAGGACCCACAATTTCTACCTTTTACCTGTTTTATTTTAGATTTTACATTTAGCAACATCCATAGCCACATAAATACCATGATAAACATATCCCATCCCTCCCACACACGACGGAGAAAGAGCTCCAAAGAACAAATAATAATGATCAAGAAAAAAATATAAAGAGTGTAGACAATATACTGCTGGTTGTATTCTTACACTGGATTTAAAACCAACATTGATATGTGGATATAGTCTAAGTAAGGCTGTCAAATCTGGAGACTATATGTCATCTTTTCTAATGGAGTGCAGCTGTTCATTTCCAGGAAGCATCTTCCTGTGGGGCGATAGGAGTCTGACTTCCATGCCATGTGCACACACATGTTCTAGCTATGCATAAGGGTGATTCTATTAAAGTTTTTTGAATGTTCATTATATATGCATTGATTGTAGTAAAAATCCCTAATAAACAGAGTTCAGGGTCACACCCTTTCCACCCTTTATTCAATGAGATTTCTTTTTCATACCTTGTAAACATAAAACAAAAGAAGACAGGCCTGAGAGAGAAATGTAAATTCTTCTCATCTGCAGGTACACAGGAAGATCCGGGAGGACTCGGATATGGCCCAGGACTCCTTGCAGTGCTTGGCCCAGCTGGCCTCCATGCATGGGCCCATCTTTCCTGATGAGAGCGCCCAGGTCTCCTACCTGGCACACCTGGTGGAGGGTCTTCTCAGCATGATCAATGGGTAGGTGCACTGTGCTGGAAACAAAGGATGCCACTACTGGTACAATGTTCATATACACTCACCAGCCACTTTATTAGGTACACCTCTACAGTTGTCTATTCAGCACTGGCATTTCAAGTCAAGCCTGGTAATAAATTAACTTGTTGTAATGAGACTGAATATCATGTGAGATTCTGGTTGTTGTAAAACTGTGGTTCAGTTTAAATGCTTTAGCCATGCTAGCGACACAGCTCTAGGGATGACAAGTGGTAGGTACACCACTGTGGTGGGACACAAGGGTATGTGCAAAGTGTGATTAGCTCTTATTAGTGTGACTGGGGATGATATCCAGGATTACAAGAGCAACCAAATGAATGGACGAAAAGCTCTCAGCAGGGGTCTGTTTGATTTCTAATGTAAATCCCTTCAGAGCAGCTGTTTATACTAGCTATTATCTAACAGTTTTAATCAGTCACTCTCATGCTTTCAGTTGACAGTCTTGTTTGGTCTGCAAAACCTTCATGTCATTTCCACTTGACTGACAGGTGAGACTTTTTAGAAACCTCATCTGGTACATGACAGCAGCTCCCACTGATGCAGGAGCCATTACACACCCCGTATGCTACACTAAATTAGCCTTACCCTTTCTAAAGGGTTCTTATTTTGCAGGGATATGTTGAAAAGTACATTTAAAGACACTCCTGACATTAAACCTGAACT
>NW_018128091.1:619318-626502 GCF_001952655.1 Monopterus albus | reverse complement strand
CCCCTTTTTTTTCTCTTCTTTTTTAATGAACTCCACTATTGAGGGTAATGAATGTAACAAAAGCAGCTCAGATGTTGATTGATTGTGTAATAAGTGTTTCTGTCCATTTCAGCTGCGTATACTGTGGGATCCAACACACAGGATCCGTTTGTTGTTAATGTTGCATTATCCTTGGCTGCGGGCTCACTAGTGGTTTATCTTCTCCCAGAGTGTCAAGAATTTTATGTTTCTTAAAATCAGAGACTCAACAAGTGATGGAGGCTAACGTCAGCAGGACTTGACTCACACTGTGCCATTTCAGCTTTATTTACAGGAAGTAACCACTTGTTGAGTCTGTGTTTTTAATGGCCCTGATTCTAGCATATTCACACTCTCTGGGAATCTTACCTGAAAGTGAATGGGTTGTCTTCCAGTCCAGTAACTGGCAGAGTTAGCCAGGAACTTTACCACTTTCCTCTAAAACCACATTTATGTGAAAGTGGATGAACAGTGTTTCAACAGTAGCAGCTGCTGAAACACTGGACTATTTTCTGATTTCACCTGGAGGCTCTTCAGAATTTAATCAACCTGAATCCCTTTGAAACCTGCTCATTACAATTCTTACTACAATTTTAAAAAGCTGTTTTGATTCAGGTAGTGTGGCCATTTTAATGGAGCAGAAGCGTCTGATAACCTCTGATCCCTGATTTCTGTATCAGTTCTCAGCAGGAGTCGGGCATTAGCAACAGCATGTAGAGCCAACAGTAGTAGACATTAGGAAGGGATGTGAAATGTGACGATATATTCAGTATACTGGGAGATTATTTAGACAAATTTACCTGTGTAAGCCAACTATGGTTATGTTAGGCTATTGTGGGCAATGTTTCAGCTCAGTTAAATCAAATGAACTACTTTATGGCAAAATGGTGCGACAGTCTCATCTGCTTCTTATATGTTCATTTATCAGTTTTTTTTTTTCAAGAAAATATTTACAGTATATCAAAATATGCATCAATATCTCAGTATAAAATGTTTTCTACCATGGATCCACTATAATATAAGGTCAGTATTAGTATAAAATAATTTAAGGAGCACAATTAAAAAACTAATTATTGACCAAAGTGACTTTACAGAGAAGATTAAATGATTCAAAAATACAAAACGAAAATAAATAATATACAGAAATGTAAAGAAAGTTACATTTTATAACAGTTCTAGATGAGATATTACAAATGTTATATTCAGGATTATTTGGTCACTTCTATTTTTAATTAATGACAAAATAAACCACACAATAAGTTTTTCTACAAAACATGATAAAGAAGGGGAAACCCCCCAAACTGATGAATGAATTTAACATTAATATTGAAACTGAAGCTAATTGAAGCTTTCTTTAGCCTCAGTCTGGATGTAAAGCTTTGATCAAAATGTGGTTTTGACTGGTGATATTGTAAAAGTACTCGATGAAGGTTAGTTCATGCCCTTATTTCAGTATTTTTTATGCTTATTTGTCATAAAAATGCCACAAGATTTTCACTAGAAGAAATTGTGTTGTGTGTTACTAAGCAGTACTCAATCTGTGTGTTCAGAACAAATGAAATAAATGGTTTTCATTCTACAGACATGTTATTTTGGACAAACAGGGGCCCCCTACGACTTCACATACAGCCCACTGTGTATATTAACTAGGTTTTAGAAGTGACACTTGAGGTGATTCATGACTGACATGAATTTACTGGCAGGTGTGTGGCATTAGAGAAACTGAGCCCGTGGGCTTCCTAGGGCTGTTATACATGTATCCCTTGCTTATTAGCAGAGGTCATGAGAATATAGAGCTTGTGATCTTCTGCTGAGAAACTTTACGAGTTGTGTGAGCCTGTGCTGTCTCACAGGAGGTTATTGATTGTTCCTGTCTGCGGTGCAGGGAATCAGTCTGTTTCGGGTTTCAGGGAGATGCATTAAAATAGATTAGTGCTCTGTTTTTAGCAGCAGAGTGAGGCAGCAGTTAGCTAGACATTAAGAGAGAGGCCATATTGTAGACTGAAAGGTACCAGTTTGACTTTAGTACAGCTTCAAAAATATAAGTGTACAAGTGCAGTAGAAAAAACCAGTCTACTAAGGCTGCAACTAGCCATTAATTTGACAATTACTGGTTTATTTATCTATACAATGTAAGTGAATAGTGAAAATTGCCCATACACGTCACACACATCAATGTGCACACGTTTATAGCTGTACCATGCGATTCAGTGAGTAGGGGTCTCTCTCCCCCTCTCTTCCCTCCTCTCCTGCTCTGTCTGTAATCACCTATTCTTGGAGCTTTTTTCCAATTGCCTCATCGGAAAACCATGCGGAGAGGGATGGCCGATCCACAGTGATTGAACAGTTCTGCTCGCAATTTAACTCCATCTGATAGGGGTTAGCGAGACCTCTCTCACAATGTTCCTCTCTGACTGGGACTGACTGCGGAGAGGTGTATCAGTTAAAACAAACTCTGCACCAAGACTTGACTGTTTTGGCGCAGCAAACTAAACACAAAATAGACTAAATATATAGAAGACATTTGCGGTGGTGTTGGTTTTGATATAAGGGTTAAAAGAGGATTTTCTTCCTGCTATATTTGAGACTTTCACCTTATTAACCAAGAAGCTGTGGCTGTTGAACAAGTTTGCTGTGTATAAGGTCTAAATCAAGTTAGATTTAACTTAGCGCTTTGTGATATGCTCTTAGGAACCTGACTAATCATTCACCAATTTTTAACTCTGTAAATATCTAGTCCTTCATGTCGTGCTCAAGAAATGCTTGAGGTAATTTAGAAACTGAGTCTTCACTGTCTTGTGCTTTTAAATTGCATGCTGAAGTCTGCTTCAAAGTGCTTCTGTGTGCAAGTATGGTGCACTGCTGGCACAGCATGGTGACATTACTTCCTATTGTGATCCTTTGATACGTCTTCATGTTAATTGTACAGGCACCATGGTTTGCTTTGTCCAGGTGGTCTTGGATTCAGATTACAAGCTACTTTCATATCTGATTTTAAAATTTAACATGTGAACCACATATGATGTTGGCGTGTCTAGACGTGTCACTTCATGCTTCATGGTATGATCTCTAACATGAGAAGTGTAAATTACAGTCACGGTCCCATCTCTTGCTCTGTGTGCTATACTCTGAGGCAGAAAAGCCTTAAAAATAACCTCCCATGTGGCTGTGGAAAACTGCTCAGAGTTAAGCTGCCCACGAGTTTTGGTAAAGGATCAATTTTTGAGCTCGTTTCCAAGCCTCAGGCACCAGTGAATAAACAGGAAAGTGACCCCAGTTTAGCCTTAGACTTGTCCTGGAGAGTGTAAACTGCCTGACCTCAGGCCAAAGCATGGAATTGAATTGAAAATGGAGAAGAAGCTGTTTGAACCTTATCTGTGAAGAGAAGGAAGCACATAAATGCCAGTGGCAGATGGATTCTTTGTTTTATTTAACAACAGTACATGCTATAATGTGTTTTCATCTGGCTGCTGTCTCACCCTGATTTTCCCAACAGCTCTCTTCATTTATTTCCGAATCTTATCTTAAGATCCTATTGTATTATCTGCATTCCCAGGATTGAGATCGAGGACTCAGAGGCAGTGGGCATCTCCAATATCATCTCCAATCTTATCACCATGTTCCCGCGAAGTATTTTAACAGCACTGCCCAGTGACCTCTTCACCTCCTTCATCAACTGCCTCACGCTGCTCACCTGCTCATTCGGACGCAGTGCTGCCCTGGAGGAAGTGGTGAGTAACCTCTCACAACTCACAGCAGCTTCATGACATCCAACTAACAATCCTTGACTTCTGATTACAAATAAAATCAGATTTTTCCTAAGGTTTCCCACACTTTTATGGCTTTGTTTTTGTTTTTTCTTTTTTGTTAATTTACTAAAAGGTTCTTACATTTAAAAAATTATTTATAGACACACGTCGGATCATAAATGAACTGTGAAATACATGACAAAATTATTCAGCTAGTGATCAGCAGTGTCTTTATTTATTTTTCAAAATATTTTTAGAGTCTTGAAGAGGTGGAATTATGACCTCTCTGATTTATGTTGTGATTCCAGAATTGTGAATCGCTGGCCAAGCAGTCCTCAGTTTAAGACTTTATTACAGATGTTGGGGATGGCCACTGTAGTCTTGACGTTAATTTATAACAGGATCATATTAAATAGGATGAGGTGACATACAGTAGGTGTAGAAGTGTCAACAAAGCCTTGGGCTTTATGTTGTACCCATGTTCCACATCGCATTAGGCCTGAGTACAGCGTCTGTTTTGGGGCAGTGACCATTGTTCATTAACATGGATTTTTAGATTTGTGAAATACTGAATCTGTATGACACAAATGATACTCACTGAACATGATGAAAGAAGCCAGTTGAGGTGGTTCAGGCATCTGGTTAGGATGCCTCATGGATGCCTTCAATTGGAGGGTTTCCAGATACGACTAACTGGTAGGAGGCCCTGCGGTCGACCTGGAGTATGCTGCAGGGATTGTATATCTCATCTAGCCTGGTAATGCCTCTTGGTCCTCTGGGAGCTGAAGAACGTTGCTGGGGAGAGGGACATCTTGATTATTTCACCTAACCTGCTGCTACCGCAACTTGACTACAGATATGTGACAGAAAATGGATGAATGAGTGCATGGAGACTGATTGGTCTTAGGTGTCCAGTTTTTCATGATCAATTTAGAACTGCAGTGATGAGTCTTATTAATGCATTGGTTGATCAACTGAAATAGAACTGCAAAAGAACAGGGGCGCCTTGTGCTCACCATGTAACACTCCAAGTAGGTCCAGAAAACCTTGAGGTGCTCTTGAATATAACCCGTAACAACCAATTGGAAAAAAATCTTCAGGCACTCTTGGGTGGAGGAAGGACTATGTTTAAAAGCCTTTATTTAATTGAGCATCTGTGTAAAAACTCCCAACCGGTTTTCACCTCACCTGGACTTGATCAGGGCAGAAACATTAAAACAGAGTTTTTGCACTCTACTCTTTATAGATGATACCTCGGACGTAACACAGTTACAAACACTACAGAACAAACACCACATAGTCATCCAGGTACAAATATCATACAGAATTGAAATTCCATCAACATAATAATATAGCCCCCTCAGTATGAATAGTGTAAAGTTATTCTGAAAAGGGCTTTAATCTAAGAGTGCCTGCAGAAATGGTTTCACTTAGAAAATTAAACCGTTTTACTGATCAAAGAGTTGTTTTTGTCACTTTTCAACAGAAATGCCAAAAAAGCTTCTCTAATATAAAGATTCTTTTTAATCGTACATGACCGTAAAGTGGATGTCTCTGTGGTTTTGGATTGTTGGTCTGACTAACCAAGACATTTGAGGTTATGGGGAAATATTAGAGGTATTTTTCACTGTTGTATAGTTATTCACGTTTACTGTTTTACAGATATTTTATAGACTGTTTAATGGGGACAATCTGCTTATTTATCGATGATGAAAAGAACTATTGGTTGCAGCCCTGTGACAGTATTTCCATACAGCCTGGGTGAACAAGGCTGGGTTAATTGTTTCATTTGAGGGAAAATGTTGCATGTCAAAGTGAATGTCTTTTTTCAGTTGATAAAGTCTTTAGTGATGATAAGGCCTTTAAAATGACAACACCAAAGATCTGGATAGCCACATTATGAAAATTGTTGCTATATTATGCTGACAAGTATTTGCTCTGTTTCTTTTCTTGCACAGCTTGATAAAGATGACATGGTTTACATGGAGGCCTACGACAAGCTGCTGGAATCGTGGCTAACACTTGTGCAGGACGAGGAGCATTTTCCTCGTGGCTCTTTCGTCCAGCCAGCGATCCAGGTCTTCAACTCATATATTCAGTGTCATTTAGCTGCCCCGGATGGCACCCGGAACCTGGTGAGATTCTGCTCTACTGTATTCTTATTAACACATTTAATTGCAGTGGTATGTCACCACTTCTACGACTCTCCTCTTAGAATCCTGGGACTATTCATGCCCAGAGATTTTACACATTTATTTCCAGTCTAACACTGTGGCATACATGTATAACTTCTTTGCTCCTCTCTCCACTTTCTACACTCACCTCCCTACCCCTCAGTCAGTGAACGGCATCTCTTCTCATGATGAGGAAGAGATCAACGAGTTGCAGGAAGATGACAGAGAGCTGTTCTCAGACCAGCTGTCCAGTGTCGGCATGCTGGGTCGTGTGGCTGCTGACCACTGTGTCCCCCTGCTCACAAGGTCAATAACTCGTAAAAATTACCAGCTACTTGTCAATTTTCAAAGTTTTTGTATTTCCTCAGTGGCTCCAAAGTGCAATTAAAATGTGTGTTTCCAAGTTACAGCTCATTGATTTTCTTGCAGTATGTTTTTTGTTTGCAGCAGGGATTTAGTGTGATGTGGGCTGTTGGAGTTCATAGTGCAGCAGTTTTTGTTATCAATGCTGACCTCATCCCACAGCCTGCTGGAGGACCGGGTGACACGGCTGCACGGCCAGCTCCAGAGGACCCAGCAGCACCTCATGGCCTCATCTGATCCTGGCTCAGTGGACCGCAAAGTCTTGGACGACCTCTACGAGGACATCCACTGGCTCATACTGGTGTCAGGTCAGCAGCTGGACATAAAACTTAGTTTGTATATTTTACCTTTCACAAAACAGATTTTGGTGCAGTCTGGTCTCCTTAAAGATTTGTAGCACAGATGCCATTCATTTTTGATGTGGAAGACATAATTGTTTCCTCACTGATGTTCCCTTTGCATTTTAATGTTTCTCATTACACTCGTGTTTCTGTCCTCGGGATTGTATTGTTTATTTCGAGTTCATTTCATCACACTCACTGCATAGATTAGATGTGGCATTTATTATCCCTGCATCACACTGTGTATAAGTAATAAGGTATGAGATGTGTATAAATTAAAATGAGTGGCTTTTAGTGTGTGCACACAAACAGGCAGAATAAACTACTTAGTGACAGTAGTGATTAGTTGCAGTTTAATGATGACTAATAATTAGGAACTGAAGACAAAAATAAACAATATAATTACACACAAAAAATAGACACGTGCAACTTTATTCCTAAACAGTAAGCTGACATTTCAGCAACCATGCACACTCTCCAGGGTATCTCCTAGCAGACGACCCTCGGGGTGAAACGCCATTGATCCCGTCAGAGGTGAT
>NW_018128091.1:597679-619217 GCF_001952655.1 Monopterus albus | reverse complement strand
GGCCTCCTCCATACCAGGCTGCAACCGCACAGACTCAGTGATCAGGTGAGATGAATTTAAGGAAGCAGATGCTGTGACTGAATACTTGGCGAGCTGCAGGCTGGACACATTTCTATTGCCAAACAGTGTTGGAGCTGTCAGCATGAAAATGGACCTGGCATTTTCTGTTGATGTTAAAAAATCTTGACTTGACTAGATTTTCTAGTGCACCAGAGTTTAAAATGACTATAATATATCCGCTGGGTGGTCAAAGTGGGTGTGGATCAATAAAAATTATTGAGCGCTTACTTCACAAGGGGCTGGGATTTCTGCCTTTCAAAACTCATTTTCAGCCAGCAGTTTCTGTAAGGGCACAAATCTTTATTCATATTGTGACAGCCTCTCTTGCTGCTGTTCATTGTGTTCTCTTGCTGCTGCTTGTGGGATTACAGATTGTTATGTTTCACAATGGATTTCTCCCTGTGAGACTGTTGAGCATCAGTACAAAGTGTTGTCTCTAGGAATAAACCAACAGATATTAAAATGGACTCAGGGATGAAAAGTCTGTCTCTTCTTGCTGTTATCACCACAAATGGGATTCATTTTTACAACAATTAATTCTGGAGCCTGACAATATGCGACTGTTGGCTGCCTCACTGGAAGCTTCTGTGTTTGAAGAGAGTCGTGTGTGTGTGCGCGCGCGCGCGCGCAGATAATCACAGTGACGACAATAGGCAGTCACAGCAACCAGTGATATTGTCTGCTGAAGGTCACTGAGCCGCTGTTTGCTAGATTGTTTATTATGTAGACGTGTGTGTGTGTGTGTGTGTGTTTGTGAAGGGGATGACAGCAGTGACACAGGATTGCAGAGACGATTGGCTGATGGCATTGGGTTTCCTAATAGAGAGCGGTCAACCCCGACTCTGTAAATGTCAGCATGGTTTTGTTTTCTGTAAACAATGTGAAACTGTGGTGTCCTCGACCTGGGGGGTGGAACCACGAGCTGCTTTAAGCCCTCTGTCTCTCTGTCCTTTTATATATTGTGTCTGTGTCTGTGTGTGTGTGTGTGTGTGTGTGTGTGGTGGATTTGATCTTGTGACGCCCGCTCTTTCTCACACACACACACACACACACACACACACACACACACACACACACACACAGAGAGAGAGAACAGCAAAATGATGACTTTGTGTTAAAGTTTGATCATTTGGTTGTAGAGCAGGTGATGTGACTTGAAATCAGTATCACAATTAACTGTTTGTGTTGGGTAAATAAAACCGTTGTATTAATGACACCTGTGTACAAGTGTGGTTGTCACGAGGCACCTTTGTTTAAATCTTCACTTTTTCTGTTGTCTTGACTAAAGAGCAACAGCCAACACGACTTAATTGATTTGTTAATTCACACCTGTGCTCTCAGCTGCTATTGTACCTCCACCTCAGAATTGATTCACCAAAGACTGATTACTGCGCACGCATTGGTGTATAAACAACATACATGGTACGATACAGTAATGACCAAGTGCAGTGAGAAAAGAGAAGCCTGGTCCGAGTCCTGCTGTCAGTGAATCTCATTTTCTAGTCTCAGTGGTTTTTTATCTTATTTTAATGGGTTTGTAATGTGTATAGTAGGTGGGTGGATGGAGGTTGGTTTGTTTTTATGTAAATGTTAAAAAATATAAGTAAAATTAGCAACAAAAAAGAACATGAAAGAAAAACTAGTTTTCAGTAGTGAACCTTTTTGTATAATGTACCACAGCATGTCTTTGCATTCGAGGTGATCCCTGTGGATGTACTTAATAAACTATAAACTGAGCTTTACTCTGCAGCCTTTGTGTCCACTCTAATGTTGAAACCACAGTGCTCATTCTTTGAATAGGGCTCCAGCTTCTCACTATACTGTCCCTCTGCTGAGCTTCTCATTTTGTCATGACCTCATTTATCATTGAGTTCTTTTCAGTCTGAATTTCTTCCTTTTGACCTTCTCTTCTTAACTGCTGGTCCCCCTGTTGTCTTTTGGTTTATCTTTTTGCCCAACCTTTCATTTTTTTCTGCTTCTCTCTGTCAGCTCATCCTCCTGTTCTCATGTTGTCTCTGTATTTTATTTAATATTTTATTTGGATAGAGACTAGCATGAACCAGTGCCACATACCACAGCATAGCCTAAGATAATTTGCAGTATCCATCCCCAGAGGGGTCTTTAAAATGCATAAAATGGAAATGAAACAACATCAAACATGATACAATACACATATTTTACCATAACAACACCAGAGCATCCATGATGACGTCAATGACTACATTAACTTTAAAGCCAACTGCTCTCGCTGTTCTGTCCCAGGTTGCTGTCAGCCGTGCTGCGGACGTCAGAGGTGGAGTCCAGGGCAACCCGAGCAAGCCTTACACAGTTGCTGAGTCCCCAGATGGGAAAGGACATTGTGTGGTTCCTCAGACGCTGGGCCAAGACCTACCTGCTGGTGGACGAGAAGCTCTATGAGCAGGTCTGAGGCTCTCTGTGTGTCTTGTGTTTCCCTAGCCCCATATTTGACCTCAGCACTCCAGGCACTGTGTGACTCGGTCAAACTGGCCTCTCAGCACAAACCTTATGGGGAAGATACTTTTTTTTTTTTTTACCTCCTGTGCAGCAGTGGTTTGCATGTTTCAAGGTATTTTTGTGATTGCATGATTGCTATCTGATTGAAATGATAACAGCTTTACCCTGGGTGAAACCGAAGCTCACATCCCGTATTCACACAGACTGTGCCCGGCCTTTCAGAAACAGACCTTCAAACGTGACCAAAGTGTCCACAAAATGAAGGTCCTCTTCGACACACTTCATTTTCTGTTCCTCTTAACGGCCAAGCACTTAGATGTCAGTGAAGGAAAGTGTAATGCAACCAGAGATGGTGCACTTCCACTGGGCATGGACACTGGAGGTTCAGCTCGTGCAGTGAACAAGTGAACAGTGCCAATGTTGGCAGTTCTGTTTCTGAACAACGATATAACAGGAGTGTATGGAGTGCCAGGGTCACACACAGGGCTAACATTCCCCCAAGCTGCCACACCTCTACATAACATTCTGCTGTCTTCTGATTGGATCTTCTGATCAGTTTCTTTTAGACTAATTATAAACACTGGGGTGACTGTGCTTTTATTGTTGTGGCCCCCAGACTGTGGAACAGTCTGCCTATTAATATTAAAGATGCAACCGACCTGTTAGTCTTTGTCTTTTCTTCTCTTTGCCCTTTGTATGCTTATGTCTTATGTATGCTGTATTGTCTGTGTTATTTTCGGAAGGTGTGAAGTACTTTGGTCACCAAGCTGTTGTTTTTAAAAGTGCTATAGAAATAAGTTTGGTTTGATTTGGTTTGATCATTGTCAGCAGGCACCATTTCTTTAACCCATCCTAGCCGTTAGCCTGATGTTTTGCTTCTGTCCATCCAATCTTTTTCCTGTCTCTCCTCAGATCAGCATCCCCCTGAGCACAGCATTTGGTGCAGACACAGAGGGGGCCCAGTGGATTGTGGGATATCTTTTGGAGAAGGTGATCAACAACCTGTCAGTGTGGAGCTCAGAGACTGAGCTAGCTAATGACACTGTGGAGCTGCTGGTGACACTGGTGGAAAAGAGGGAGAGGTGAGGACTGAGGTGCAACAGTTCGACATTTGGCAGCTATTCTGATAAGACAAAACAAAACGTCTCCTTGGGCTTTATAAAATTGTCATTGTTCAGTTTTCTGACTGAAGCAAAAGGTGATGTAGTTTAATTGATAAAATAATCAACAAATTTATCAGCAATGGCAATAATCATTAGTTGTATTTTTGTACTTTTCCCATAATGCACCAGTAACATTTAATTGTTTCTCCTTAATCTCCTGTTTGATATGAGATAGAGGACTTTATAAATGTCATTGTTTTGTTAACCTGCTTAATAATCATCTTGTTTCTACTGTTTAAAGTGTCACATTTTCATTAACTAAGAAAAACAGTTTTTAGTAAAATAAAGTGAATTAAATTATGACTTGTTCTCAGAACATTCTGAGAAGCATCTTTGCATTTAGTTAAAAAGGAAACATGCAACTCACCCAAACTTGATTCAGAGTTTTCACAGGACAACAGCGATATGCAGCTTCAGATTAGGGCTGTGTCACAGTTTTGTCAGTTGACTCTGATTTGGCTGTTAATTTTTTTTCTTTTTATATATATATACATACATACTGTACACACACCCACATATACTGTAAATAGCCTAGACTGTCAGAAACTGGCATGAAGTTTCCTGATGGTTTCGACCACATTAACAGAGGAGCTCAGTAAAGTTTTAAAATTCTATTTTTAATAAAAAGTAAAATGTGTGAAACAGGCAGATATTATTGCTTGATATTGATCAGAGGCTCCTGAATCGAATCGAATTGAAATCGCACCGTGGCATATTTTTAAGTATCGGCACATGTCAGGTTGCTGGCAGAGAGAATCAATATAGAATTGTATCATGATGAGACTGGCGATTTACACCCCTAATTAACATCAGTAATCAAATTCAAAAGAGTGACAGGAAATTTAAAAATCAATGAAAGACAGCTGCATATGATACAAGATTTAAATTGCCACCTTTTATATTGATGAAATCTAATGTGGGGCTGCCATATGGATTTGTCAGAATAATGAGACCGGGTGTACACTTGTATTTCTGTTGAAACTATGCTCTTATAGGCAGTTTGTTCTTCTGAGACATGGTTATAGCCTGGTTTACCAACACTGTAAGTCTGAGCTCCCGTTAGTTACCCACAGCGCATGTTGTTACTGTGTGTTTGATGCATGGACGGATGCTTTTCACACAAACATAAAAGAAACAGCTGTGCACTAAGACATCCATGCATCAGACAGTGTCACAGTTGAAGTGGGCATCATACCCCCCAACCACCACCTACACTCTATTGTAATGTACTCTGGATGACAAAAATAAAATATGATGAAATAAAAAGAAAGGTTTGACTAGAAGACTCGGTCAACTGACGGTTCGACCAGTCGACTTTCAGGGTGCAGCTCTACATACAATGAGATTTTTTTTTTTTAATTAGTCATTACTAAGGGCTGATACTATTGTTCTGACATCTTTTTGGGTAGGACCATTGGATACTGAGTTGCATCAAATACTACCATACCATAGAGACATCACAGACACTCTCCTCCTTTCCTCTCATTTCAGGGCCAACATCGTGGTGCAGTGTGAGAGCTGGTGGAGCCTGGCAAAGCAGTTTGCCAGCCGCAGTCCACCTCTCCACCTGCTGTCCAGCTCCGTGCAGAGATCTCTGATGAAGGCTCTTGTCCTTGGGGGCTTCGCACACATGGACTCTGACACCAAACAGCAGTACTGGGCCGAGGTAACGTATAGGTGTATGATAAAGAATAACAGCTAAAATGATAAGTTGATTAGTCAAGTATATGTGGTTGAATGTTGAATGTTGAAGTCATTTACCAAGAAAAGATACCAAACTCTTTTTTAATATGAGAATTTGGTGCTTTTCTGAATGTGCATAATATATTTGGGTTGGGAGTTTGTACATGTTTGACCTATTATTGCCAAGGTAATTACAAAAAAGTTCAGTTTATCACTAATAAAATACCCTATAACAGGACCATAATAGGTAAATAATAAACACAGTGGTTATGTAAAAACAATGTATTTCTGTTCTCTAGATTAAAATGTTTCTAATACGTTATAATATGTGCCACCAAAAATAGATTCTAAAAAATAAATTAAAACAACTGACACTGTGCGGTTAACTCTGAGCTCAGGAACAGCCACACCTACTCAGTAGCTGTGAAGCATGACAAACATAAGGCCTGTGAATGTACATGACATGTTAAATTATATAAATAGAGCCAAAGAATTACAAAAACAAAAAAATCTGGTTTTCCAGTAGCTGTTAAAAATATTATTTTGTCTTCTTTTTGAGTTTTTGTTAGTTTTACAGTCAGGTTAGCCAAACTAAAAGAAAACATCACTACAGGAAAATTATTACACCCATCACAGTACACTAACCACAACCATCGTCCCCCTTCCCAAGAAGAGCCCGGTCACCTGCCTGAACGACTACAGGCCAGTGGCACTCACCCCAATTATTGGAAAGTGTTTTGAGAGAGTGGTGCTGGCCCACATTCAGAGCAGTATACCAGACACCCTGGACCCCCTGCAGTATGCCTACCGGCCCAACAGGGCCACCTCAGACGCCATCGCAACTGCACTCCACTATTCCTTTTCTCACCTTTCAAACACTAGCACCCCACAGGGATGTGTCCTCAGTCCTATCCTCTACACCCTGTTCACCCACGACTGTGTCGCCTCCCACAAAGACAACATCATCCTGAAGTTTGTGGACAACACCGCAGTGATAGGTATCATCACTGGCAGGGACGAAGCAGCCTACAGGAGGGAGGGGGCCAGTCTGGTGGCTTGGTGCAAGGACAATAATCTCAGCCTCAACACAGACAAGACGAAGGAGATGATGGTGGACATGAGGAAGGAAAGGAGATCTCATCAGCCAGTGTTCATCCGGGGGCTCGAGGTGGAGAGGGTGAGCAGCTTCAAATACCTGGGCGTCCACATCAGTGAGGGCCTCACTTGGACACTTAACACCACACAGCTGGTCAAGAAGGTCCAACGGCGACTGTACTTCCTGAGGAGGCTGAGGAGGTTTGGCATGTCGCCTAGGATCCTCAGCAACTTCTACAGCTGCATCATTGAGAGCATCTTGACCAGCTGCATCACTGTCTGGTATGGCACCACTACTGCTATGGACCGCAAGCGCCTGCAGAGAGTGGTAAAGACTGTGGAGAAGATCACCAGGACTCCACTGCCCTCTCTGCAGAGCATTTACCACCGCAGGGTGCGTAGGAAAGCTGCCTCTATCCGCACCCAACCCCAGCATGGACTGTTCACACCTCCACCCTCTGGCCGGAGGTTCAGAAGTGTGAAATGTAGGACCTCTAGACTGAAAAACTCAGACTCCTAAACAGCTGACAGGAGTTTACAATCAGGAACTACCTCATGTAATTCCACCTGTACTGTTGCATTCTCAGTTTGCACATGCACAATTGCACAGTCATTGCTAACTGTTGCACATTCAGCTTCTGATGTAGCATACATTATCTTTTTATATTCTTATTATATTTCTTTTCACTTGCTGTTTTTAAAGTCCTTTATATTGTGTTACTATTTATCTACTTTTATATTTTACTTGTGTTGTTTGACACTGTGGACAGAAAAGGAAGAGTTTCATTGTACAGGGAAACATGTTTCCTTACTGTGCCAATGCGAAATAAACGCTTTGACTTTATCCAATTAAAGTCGATAGACGATGTTGATGTGGCTTGTTTACAGCCTGTCTCGTGTTTCTCACTCTCTTTCCTGCAGCATTAGTGCAGTCTTCACCTGGTTCACGTCTGGTGCGAAATAAAAGCACAGTAATAACTGTTAAGTTCACCAAAGTCATGAGCTTTGTCTTTTAAAAATAAGCACAAAAACTTGTTGGTCCTGTTCTGCGTTATAGAGCTCTGCACACTCCAGTCAGCTCGGGGGATTAGGATTGATGGATGCAGTTGATAATATTCCCCTGTCGAGTCTTTCTCCTGTGTGTATAATTTGATCCTTGTTATGATCCTGGAGGCCTTTGTCTTAATATGCTGCTGGCAGTAAATGGGGTTGCAAAGCCACAATGATTCCAGAGTAATTATGGAGGGTGTGTGAGTGAGACTGCAGCTGCTGCTACAGCTGCTCTGTGGATGACGTGGGTGGAGGTGGAGGAGGAAAGATGGGCCTAACAACTGATCCAACCTTTCTTTGTTGCATCTCTGCATCAATGCCTTTTCTTTACAAGCACCTAGAAATCACTTTTATCCCATTAACTCAAGCTTGAAACAAAACTAAGGTCAGATTATAAAGCAGTACGAGAGTCTTGAACTCACTGCGTGTTCATCAGAGTTAGAAGCTTTTATACAGTAGCTGCAGCTCCGCACAGGGGCTCCTTCTGATTTTAAAATATATAAAGAAGTGTTTCAATAGGTAAGCTAGAGTGTCACACAAATTGACACAAGTGAACACCAAGATATTACGTAGTCAAAGCAACAAAAGATGTTAAAATACCCTGAGAGAGAGAGAGAGAGAGAGACGCATGGTGTCTGTGTGGTATCTGTCCATCCAGGTGCTTCACCCTCTGCAGCAGCGTTTCCTCAACCTCATCAACCAGGAGAACTTTGCCCAGATCAGCCAGGAGGAAGCTGTCAAACAGGAAATTGTCGCAACGTTGGAGGCACTGTGCGGCATTGCTGAGGCAACGCAGATCGACAACGTGGCCTCACTCTTCTCTTTCCTCATCGACTTCCTGTCCAGCTGCATCGGCCTCATGGAGGTAAGACCAGAGAGGAAAAGTAGTCTGTGTTTATGTTCCCCTGTAGCTTAGAATACGGCAGCAGCTGCTGTCGATCCACTAGTGAAAGAGATGAACACACGGGTTGGAAGGCTACAGGGCACACAGGACAGTGCCGAGGAATAAGTGTGATGGTAGAGGCCTTAAAGTGTTCATCAGCTGTATATGATGTAGAATCTGATCCTCGACTTGTGTTCTCATGGCTCAGGTCTACAGCAGCACGCCTGAGACGATCAACCTCATCATTGAGGTGTTTGTGGAAGTGGCTCACAAACAGATCTGCTACCTGGGAGAGGTGAGCAACAGCAAAATGTTTTTCTGTTCTGTTCACACAACACATCAGTATATACAAGATGCAAAAACAACCATGTGCTGTTCTGCCCTTGCACAGTGGTGGTTCTCAGAGGTTTTGTCAGTAGTTTGGAGTAAATTATCTTTACTTCTCATCGGTGACAGTTTGATTTTTTTTCTGTGTGTAGGCATTGAACTAAAAATGATCTGAATTTTTTGTGGTTTAAGATAATGACTCGGTGTTAATCTGGGATTGACGGTCTAAACCTTTGCTTAACAATAAAGTCACCATTTTTTCAAGTTACTACTTTTTTTTAGTCATTTGATGCAGAGATGCATCAGCCTTCTTTTACATCATCTTTTTGGGGACAAACCGTGTTTTGTCCGTTGTGGAAGAGCTTTATCACAGGCTCCTGGAAAATAGAATGTGGAATTGTGTCACTTTTTTGTTCCGATTGTTTTGTTATGAAGCAGTGTTTCACACAGTGCAGCGGTTTGTTTCCCTGATGTGGTTTTAATCGTTTCTGAAGACAACAGAGGTCTGTGGTACAGACAAACAAGCTGATCTAGAACTGACAGTCTCTGTGTATGGGGTGTTGAAAATGCTATTAATATAGAAAATGCCCGACCGTATCCTTTAAACAGACCAGAAAAGCCTGATATGAGGCAGTTACACTCAGCAAAGGAAAGTCATAAAACAGTTGTGGTATCTGGGCTTTAGGTCCATGACTATGTGAAATGCTGAGTGGATCTACTTTCTCTCGTCTCCTTGTTCAGACCAAGTCCATGGAGCTATACGAAGCGTGTCTGACGCTGCTGCAGGTCTACTCCAAAAACAACCAAAGCAGGAAGCGAAGCGATGCCATGGCTGAGGAGGATCAGTACCAGGACCTACTTCTCATCATGGAGTTGCTCACCAACCTGCTCTCCAAAGAGTTCATTGACTTCAGCGACACCGGTGGGCTGGCTCCATGTTTTGTGCCTTTAAATCTCAATAAAGAGAGAAAACTCCACAACTGATGAGAGTAAAAGACTTTTCCTAATCTCTTCTTCGAACTTCTGTGTGTTCTAGACGAGGTGTTTCGGAACCAAGACCAGGGAACTCCAGCCTCCGGTCGGACTGTATCAGCCGCAGATGTGGTGCTCTATGGTGTCAATATCGTTCTTCCACTCATGTCTCAGGACCTACTCAAGGTAAAACAACATAGATTGGGTTCACTGAGCATTAAAAACTGTGACCGTTTGGACAATATAATCTGTTTGGATGACTGATCCTGTGCTCGTCCATTCCACAGTTCCCGTCTCTGTGTAACCAGTACTACAAGCTCATCACCTTCATCTGTGAGATCTTTCCAGAAAAGATCCCCCAGCTGCCTGAAGACCTGTTCAAGAGCCTCATGTTCTCCCTGGAGCTGGGAATGACCTCGTATCCTTCTACTGTCTGTGCTGAGTGTGCAGATTCAGCTTTAACACAAACTCCGGGCTCCAAACCGATAGCATCCAGTGCGCACCCCGATTTTCATCGTCTCTGATCATCATCTGATCTTTGTTAAGAGAAAGGGTTTGGTAGAACAACACACCCATATTCCCCACAGTAAGCTACTGAAAAGTTCTTGGATCCGTACTGCACTTGTATCAAGAAGGAAGTTGACTCTATACCCAGCCCTTTCAGACCCTCTTCCTAAGGCACAAGTCAGTCAACATTGACAGAAATCTCACATTACGTTTAGGCTGGTTTGAGACAAGATGAGTCTTTTGCAAATACTCCCAGCTGGACAGATTGGAGGTATATAGCACCAAAAACTGTCATCTAAGATGAAATGTCTAAATTGAGGACAAGCTGCTATAAGCTCTGTTTTATGTACAAAGCTCCTTCCGGCTCTTTTAAACCAGGAACTCACAAAAAGACGAAGTAGACCACTGTAGATTTTATCAAAAATAACCGTACTGGTTTATTCAGAGGATCACAGGTAAAATTAACATTACACGTCCAGATCTCTTCCACCACCAACCTGCGCGCAGGCAGCTTGGCAAGATGAAAGACCCTGGACCAACAAACCTATACAATATTAATCATTTTGGGCTAGCCCCATACTACGCAGGCACGTCAAACCGTGACGTCACCTGATATGCCAGCTTGCAGCTGAACATAACGTTAGTCAAAACATGAGGAAAGTTCAAGGTGTGTGGCTGTTGATTAGTGGTGTGTATCTAAGAACAATTTGACATGACATTACACATTAAGACAAATATTAAGATTAGCATTACAGTTAATACTAACAACTCTTCTTGCCTGCAGCCTTGGCCTCAATGCAGTCTGCAAGCACATGAAATTGAACTGAGCATTTAACAGCCTGAGCTAGACATCCTGTCTCCACTAAACATTTCTAGACAACAAATCTCTGAATATCTATCTAACTAAGAAACAACCTAACACTGCCTTCACTGTGAAGGACTTCTGGTTTCCTCTCAGTGCAGGGCTGTAAGCCAGCAGAGAAGAGAATCACATCCTGATGTTAATTTGCAATTTGCTCCTTAATGCCTGTTTCTAGGATGAGCTCAGAGATCAGCCAGCTGTGTTTGGAGGCTCTGTCTCCTCTGGCTGAACAGTGCGCTAAAAACCAGGAGAAGGACACGCCTCTCTTCATCGCCACCCGTCACTTCCTCAAGGTATTCCTCATTTTACTGTGATAAAACATCTGAATGTCACGCTAAATGTTGCAGAAACAATATATACAGAGTGTCCGTTTTACACTGCTGTTCAAATCACAAAAAGCACATGAGATGTGTTGGACTGTTACCTTTGTACACAGACAGGCTGCTTCCCTGTTTCGGGTCTCTGTGCTAAGCTGAGCTATGTTTGATGGTTGTAATGGTGGTGCTCTCTAATGGCTGGAAATAAGCCTGTTTACCTAAACTGTTTTTAAGAGATGGATTAAAAGGCTGGAAAGGAACCAGAGAGGCAGTGAGCGAAACATCAAGAGTTGTGTTAATGCTGTGTTTGGCTGAACAGTGTGTGTGCACTTTCTGCTTTAATATTGTTTCTGTCTTCACACCTTGGTCTTCGTCCTCTGTGTCTACAGCTGGTGTTTGACATGCTGGTCCTACAAAAACACAACACAGAGATGACAGTGGCAGCAGGAGAAGCTCTTTACACCCTCGTGTGCCTGCACCAGGTAAGTAACTAATGTATACGTGTCGCTGTAGCGCCAGGATTCTGCTATGAGTCAATCTGTTAATACTAACAACAAAACATGACGTCAGTGCTAATTAAAAAATAACAATCATATGACTAAGACTTTCTGCTTGTAGAAAGATGTATAGAGCTAAAAGTGATGATGGAAGTGGTTCTGAAGGTGTCCAGTCTGAGTTTCTGTGCAGCTTTATGAAATGAGCAGAGGCCGTTGATCAAGTGGTCTTCAGGTCAAATATAGAATGACCTCAGGCTGACACCCACAGTCTTACTCAGCCGCAGAAACGTTTTATGCCGGTTGTTGTTTAACTGTCTGTGTGGAAGCTCGGGGCCTCTGTCTGCCGCTGTCCACCTCAGTAACTCCAGTGATGACACATTTCCTAGCAGTAAAGATGCTCTTCTATGTGTAGTTTGTTAGATCAGCCCAGTATACCGTAACATGACATGGTCACTGGAGAATCAGAACCCTTCACTTTTTGTACACTTTGTGTTGCAGATTTTACTCTGAATGAATGAAGTTTCCATTTTTTCCAATCTATCCACACTCAGGGACTCGTAACGGCAAAGTGAAAACGTGGTTTTAGACATTTTGCTAATTTATGAAGTGTTTTACCAGAGAACGGTGTCTTCAGTTTATTTGGTCAGTTTGAAATATTCCAGGGAGAAACTGTAGAGACAGAAGCAGCCACAGTGCAGCTACAGGCGACAGCCTTGCAACACTCCTCAAGCACGTCGCCAAGGCGAGCAGCTCGCTGTTTAGTGCAGCAGTGTACCATTGACCAGGACGACTCAGTGTGACTGCACCTGTTAAAACAGTGGCACAGTTGCATAGTTTGGCTGCCATTTATACACAGTCAGAATTTAAAATCAATTGAAAGAATCTGTTTAAATTCTGTAGGCTAATGTGTCATCAATTTTTAAACTGCCAAATATTGATATCAGTATCAGCCTCCGAAGTGCAGTGTAGGTTAGGTTACCATGTACTGAGCTGGATATTTTACAGCACAAAAAGAAGCTTGACTTCTCAGACGTGTCACTTGTCAGTCGCCCACTGAATCAGTCCATCTCCAGCTGCACACTTTGCTTTATTTGAATACGGTGTGATGGTCTGTTGCTCCCCTCTGTCAGGCAGAGTACTCGGAGCTGGTGGAGACTCTGCTCTCCTCTCAGAGAGACCCCGTCACCTATCAGCGTCTAGCCGATGCCTTCAACAAGCTGACGGCCAGCAGTACGCCGCCCACCATGGACCGAAAACAGAAGGTCGCCTTCCTCAAGAGCCTGGAGGAGTTTGTGGCCAATGTGGGCGGCCTGCTCTGCATGAAATAACCACTGGAAAGTGACTCCGCCTTGCAAAGCAAACAGGCAAAGACCTCTACCTGCCCCGCTTAAGAATGATGGGTCAGAGAGACAGCTCAAAGCCTCAGAGGACCTCTCTATCTCTCCACCTGCTGCGGGGAAACCGGCTCATGCCTAAATGTTTTCACCTCCTTGGATTTCTTTTTTGTTTTTCTCCCCAACTGTTACAACCCCCACCCCGCCCCGCCAATTTGGCGTGATTGATTGATTTGATGAAGATGGAAACGAGGTAGCCATGGAGACTGGATTGCAGTGCACACAGACTCAGTCGGAGGATCCCGTCAGACTGACGTGACTGAACACTGACCCTCATGATGACAAGAGGTGGAGCAGCAGCTGATGTGGATTGGGACGCCCTCCCCCACCCCATGTGCCTGGAGGCTGCTGGAGCTCTTGCAACGTGCATCGAGGGTAACACTTGTCATTGAACAGTGAAGGAGTTGGTTGTTTTTCCAGTGAAAGTATTAGAGGGGCCATTTTGTTGCAAGAATGCCACAGTGACCACCTCTCCATTAATGCACACACACAGGTTCCACTCTGATAGACACACACACACGCACACACACATTGCCCCGATCCTCCCCAGAGTGCCTTTGTTTTGTTGATTGTTCTGTGTGTGCATGCATGTCATGCATCAGCTGATGACAAACTGTGCCTGCCATTCACCAAAAACACAGTGGATGCACATGCGCGCACACACACACACACACACACACACACACACACACACACACACACATATGTGTATATGTGAAACGTTGTCATGACAACACTGGTATGGACATCCTGGCTGTCTCTGGGCTTTCTGACCCACACAGCACAGGAGGGCATTTGGTTGTTGGCAATGAGAGAAAACCAAAATCCTAGTTTCACTAAAAGGTGTATATATAAAGTAAATATGTGTATATGTAATGTTTTCAAACCAGACACCAGGAGAAATGTACAAAGACTAAAAAAAACAAACAAAGGCTGCAATGTTTTTATGTGCCAGTAGATGGCAGGAAGAGGTCTGAGTTCAACAGTGTGAATTCAGGAAGCAGCTTCCTCTGTGTTGACCCTTCCTGCAGTTTGATATGTCTTCTCAGTTTGGATTGTAGTGTTCTGTCACAACCCCCTGCCTCCTGACAGATCGGGCCTCTAAAGTTTAGTAGATTAAATTGAGTATTTTTTTACAGCAGCACATCCACTGTATCGCTCTTCACCACACACTGGATTGAAGCAGAGACTGCTGAAGGACAGCAATTACAAACCAAATACAAAGGAGCAGAGCCACCTGCTGAAGCACTCTGTTGGAGTTCAGAGCATTATCCTGGTTAGAATGGCTGTTTTGTTAATGACATGTAAAAGTGTACATAAACTTATTGTATAACATGTTTGAGCGTCTCTCGTCTTCTTTACTTGTCTCTGATGTCTTTTATCTTCTGTAGTAATAAATGAAGTGAATGGTTTTACTTTGGATCACAGAATTAGTTCAGCAGCTATTCACTGAGATATAATTACTGTGGATTTTAGAAGTGAAACATTTATCTGGACTGAAGAACTGAGTCGCTGCTCAAAGGAACAATCACTTCTGTCTGCTGAGTACTGGCAGCATGTGTGGAGGTATTTCCATTGCCCCAGGTCTGATCAGGTATTTAATGATAGTGACACTGTTTTCTGCACAGCACACTGAACCAGGGTGATTTGTAAAAGCCCAGTACTGAGCCAAAATTATTTTAATTCACTTGCTAGACAGAAGGCAACAGTAGCCAGGTGGCCTGTCCTGCAGTTTAATGTGTCAGAGGTTGGTATATGCACTTTACCAATTTAAAGGATAAGACCGGTCGTTTTCTTTCGTTAACAGTATTTTAGCACTCCCCATACAGAGACTACAACCAACAATGATTTGCCTCTACTCACAATTGTCTGTTAGTCGTGGATTAGTTTATTCGTCAAGATGACTTATTGCTTCAGTATTTTATTTCATGTTGTAAATTTAGTTCAGAGAGATGTAAGTTGGTTTTCAAAACCAATTAGAAACACATCAGTGAAACAACACAACGATATATTTCATTATAAAAAAACAAAACCCTGGTACTTGTTTGGAATATGCAGCTCATTCTCATTCATGGGCCCTTGGCTCCTAATTCAGATCCTGTAAAAAGTTACAGCCCTTTGGAGCCTTTATTATCAAAATATCAGGGTCTGGTGTTTTGTAATGGGGAAACGTCGCCCAGTGCAGCGTTGTGTTTCTCTGATGTGTATTTAATTGTTTTTGAGCAACAATGGAGGTCTGTGGTCCAGGGAAATAAAATCCAGTAGTGACAGACATTGGTCTCTGTGTGGGGACTGTTGCATATATCCTTTAACACTCAGATGTTAGTCGCACTCAATTAACTCTGATTAAAGAAAAAACTAATCTGGATATGTGGCTGTGAAATATTTAAAATTTAACAGGTAAAACATATTTGTCCACAAATTTAAGACTGAAATTAGATAAAATATTTAACCATCAACATCTGTTGATAAAATTAACTTGAGAACCAGGTTTCACTTGATTTGCCTCTGATGTTTGAGTACCTGAAAACTTGATGCTACTATATTGTACCTCAGCCAAAACCCTGCAAAAGAATTAGTTTAAATCTCACTCCTTCATTGTTTGTATCCAATTTAAACTAAATTCAAAGAGGTTTTCCTACAGATGAAATATAAGCATGTATTGGTCCACTGCTGAGTTTTGTTTTGCCGTTTGTTTGCTAAATAAACATTTAAACACATAAACCAGTTATAAATTACAGGTAGTTAAGTGTCAGACAAAGGATTTATAGCGGGTACCATATTTTGCCTTTTGGTTTGTGGAGTTAAAGTTGGATCTCCACTTATTGACTATTAAAATCTGTTAAAGACCAGGAATGCTAAACCTTGTAAATGGACTGCACAATAAGTCTTCCTGAGTTAAATATAAAGTAGAAAGGACACAAAGTAGAGAAAAAAATTGTCAGATTTTAATTTTCTTAAAAAACAGATTAAATTCTGTCTTTTTTTTAAATGTTATACTCAATTGCGTATGACATTAAATTAAGAATGCTTCCATTTGATCAGTTCAAGTATTATGAAAATTGTACATTGAAATTAGTCTTATGAAAAGAAAACATTGAAAAAGGAGAGTGACACTAAAAATACAATAGCCTAAATACATACAGTAAATACAATAAGATAAAACAGACCAACTACAAAGGTTTTTAATAATAGTTATGTATACTTGATATATTTTAGTTTATTTTATAAAGTGTTTTTTCAAATATGAATAAAACAACCTATTGGTTTATTAATGGTTTTATGAAATATTGATTTTGTGAATGAAAGATTTTTCATTTAGAATCCTCAAATTGAAGAGCTGTACTTACATCATGGAAAATGATTTAGTTTTAATTATTTGTTTTAAAGGAGACTGAAGAGAAAATGGTTTTTGCCTGCCTTTGATACTTATATCACCCTCCAGTCCAGTAGGGGGCAGCAATGCTATTAAGTTGGCTACCAACCGCACATAAAATCTACGAAAGAAGAAGAAGAACCACCGACTCCACGTCACAATCCCGCGACTTTTCACATGTTCACTGGACGACGGCAACTGAGGTAAGTTCAGTTTTGTGCTCGGTTTGTTTGTATATTTGTGCCAGTGTTGATCAGCGAAAACTTTTTAATTGTGAGGTCACTTGAGTGAAATGAGGTCACTTGTGGTGAATGTGTCTATGATGTTAGATGCCCTGTTTGTCTGTGTATGACGATCTGCTTGGTTTGTCGCTGCTATTCATCTATTCATCAGGCTTTTTCCTGCACAGTTTTCACCCAGTTCTTTATTGCAAAGTCAAGTTATATACATACAACAAGGCAACAAAGTGTACTGTAGCCTAAAATCATAAATCCTGAGGCAAGGCAACATTACTTATATAGCACTTTTCATACACGGGGGCAGTTTAAGGTGCTTTACAGAAGTTAGGAAAACATTAACAACATTACAAAAATAAGCATTAAAGCCCGAATAAAATCCGTTGTGGAGATAAAACATCGGTAAAATGAGAGCACATTAAATAAAGGAATAAATAAACACAAAAAGAAATTAATTTAAACAAAGTAAGGAATATGAAACAGTTGAGTAAAGGTTCAATCTTTTCATCGAGTGTGACACCAATCATCTTGTTACATGTAAATTAATTCAACTCTTGGAATTTTGGATTTAGCCAGTCTGGTAAGTCTTCTAGGTTTGAAGTATAAGCAGAAGAAGAACAAGTGGTCTGTTGTTTCAGTGTCATTGTTACAGAAAGTGCAACTATTATTATTAAATTATATAAGAAGCTATTGCAGTGTCAATGGCATAGCATATAACTATCTTTAGAAGGAAATAGGTCATGGACATATTTTGTGTTAATTATTATAACTGTGTATTTGTCAAATTTTTGAATATTTATTGGATAGGCCAGGGTCTAATTCTGAAGTTAAACATTGTCAGACGCATTTATTTGGAGGCTTGCTCCCCTTAAAATGAATTCCACTGATCTGGAGAGAAGGGGAGAGTTAGAAAAAAGAATCCTGATCAGCAACATGCAGCTGCAGCAGCTTTTATAACTGTATCAAATGCCTTTTTATTAAGTTCAGTATTATATTTTAACCAAAAGGTTTTCAAAAGAGAGCACATTTCCTGTGTTGTGTTGTCTTGTCTTGTCTAGATACAAAACTGACCAGATGTTCCAGCTTTCATAGTACAGATACTTGTTTCTGTGGGTAATACATCTCTTATTCTCTTGTAAAAGGACCTGCTGATGGAAAAAGTGAATGTTTGGATGGGAGTCTTGAAATTCATGCGCTACCTAGTGATACAGTGCCTTGCGAAAGTATTCGGCCCCCTTGAACTTTGCGACCTTTTGCCACATTTCAGGCTTCAAACATAAAGATATAAAACTGTAATTTTTTGTGAAGAATCAACAACAAGTGGGACACAATCATGAAGTGGAACGAAATTTATTGGATATTTCAAACGTTTTTAACAAATAAAAAACTGAAAAACTGGGCGTGCAAAATTATTCAGCCCCCTTAAGTTAATACTTTGTAGCGCCACCTTTTGCTGCGATTACAGCTGTAAGTCGCTTGGGGTATGTCTCTATCAGTTTTGCACATCAAGAGACTGAAATTTTTGCCCATTCCTCCTGCAAAACAGCTCGAGCTCAGTGAGATTGGATGGAGAGCGTTTGTGAACAGCAGTTTTCAGTTCTTTCCACAGATTCTCGATTGGATTCAGGTGGGGGGGGGGGGGGGGTCTCTTTCTCATGCAGAAAGCTATTTACAGGGAAATGCGATGGATTAGCTGAAGCTCATCAATAGGGAGCGCCTGCTCACCCGGTGCTTTACAGACTGGCCACCAATCGAAGGGAATTTCAATATTTACCTACATCCTCGTTTTGTTAGTTGCAGTTAAGCAAACACGCAATTCGCTAATTCATGTTAGTGGATGAGTGAGACTTGTTTAAGTATTTTCCTTCCACGCTAATGATGATTCATTTGAATGACTTTAGGTGTGAATTTTGACTCACGGGCCATTGAATACAGATAAACAACAGGGTGGTTCGTTTTAACATCTATCCATGAGCCAATTTAACGATCATATTACAATTACATTAACTGGGCAGATAGTTTTGTTCTGACCTATTGTACATATGTTATTTGTCTGTCACACACACACACTCCTGCAAACAGAAGTATATAAAATGTATTCACACACTGTTGGAGTGAGATGAAATACACAAGGATTAAAGGCACCCAACACCACAAAGTCACATCACAAAATGCCAAAACAGTCAAAAGTGCATTCATCAGTCTACATGAATTAAATCGATCGTTTCATGTATTTGTTTTATACAGTGTGGCTCCGATGGCATTAGTACCCCTGCAGAGGCAGATCATGAGGAATTGTTTAGTGTTAGGCTGTACCGGAGATCTTTGAGTTCTGAAAATCATTTTCGAGCTGAGGTTAACAATTGTTTAGGTCCTTTTGATGAAGGAAAGCAAAGCAACAAATTACTGAAAAAGTCTAGTTTGTGTTGGCCGCTACAAAGTATTAACTTAAGGGGGCTGAATAATTTTGCACGGCCAATTTTTCAGTTTTTTATTTGTTAAAAACGTTTGAAATATCCAATAAATTTCGTTCCACTTCATGATTGTGTCCCACTTGTTGTTGATTCTTCACAAAAAATTACAGTTTTATATCTTTATGTTTGAAGCCTGAAATGTGGCAAAAGGTCGCAAAGTTCAAGGGGGCCGAATACTTTCGCAAGGCACTGTATGTAAAGTTATTAAAATGAGCTCCGCCTTGTTGCAGCACCTGCACATTTAAAGTGATGTACACATAATGCTCAAAAAATACATAATATTGTTAAAAATATCATAGAACAGCATTGACAAAATTATACTAAACTGAAAAACTTTGGGGTTTTACACCAAGTGAAGCATCTGAAGAATGATGTTGGCCTCTAGAAAATCTTAACTAAAGAAATATTGACATTTTATAAAGTGAACGATGAATCAATGAAAACAATCATTATCTGCAGCCCTATAATATTAATAACATCTGTTAGTCTGCAGTCGGCCAGGCTGGCACAATGAGTACTTTTACTTTTGATAACTTCTACTATATTTTCTGCTAATTCTTTTGTACTTAAATAAAATTCTGGATGTAGAACCTTTACCACTAACAAAGTATTTCTACTATGACCTAAGTAAATGATCTGACTCTGCAATGAACTGTAATAAATTGTCGTTTATAAAATTCCTCAGCAGCTGGAAGTAACCAGACAAAGTGAATCATATTTCTCCTTTCATGTAGTTTCAGGCATTTTTGCTCCTTCATCCTAAAGGACGGTTGTTCTCCTCGTGTTCGGCCATGAGTGACAGCGACGACGATGTGCCCACACTGTCCGCTCACACCCTGGCCGCCCTGCAGGAGTTTTACAGTGAGAGCAGGACTGACCCGGCTCACATTACGACATCATCGGACCAGTTCGCTGTTGGAGCGCTGGAGGAGGACTGGGTGAGTCTACTGGAGATGGAAAGCTGACTCTTCTGTTCTGTGTTTTATGCAGAAATGAGCATGTATCTCAGTCAATATATAATATCAGAGTTCACAGTGCACTAGAAGCAGGTCATTCATGGTGTCATTTCCTATAGTGGCTTGTGCATCAGGCTCCACTGTAGAGCTGCAGCTATGTTTTCATTATCAGTCAACCTGACAGTTATTTTTGTGATTAGTTATTTTGTTAATAAAATGTTACAAAACAAAATTAAAAAGAAAAAACCTTTATTGTTTCCCGGGGCTTGTTTGATCAGACCGACAGTCCGAGATCATCATCATTTATAACCAAGAAAAGCAGGAAATGTTCAAGTGGGACAAACTGGGACCAGAGAATGTTTATTTTGCAGTATTGTATATTGTAGAAATCTATAGTCCAAGTTGTTTTCAGCTGTAAAGTGTGAGTCCTGGCATCAGACCAATAATCCTCACTTAACGCCTTCACTTCATGTTATTGTCAACTAGTGTGACACGGGTAGGGTTCAAGCATGTAGCAGGAAATCACATGGACAGATTTAATGTTGATAAACTCGTACTGCGTCACTGATCCTGTGTGTTTGTCTGTGCCCTTCCACCAGCGGATGAGCCAGTTCTGGTACAGTGATGAAACAGCCACTCAGTTAGCCGAAGAGGTCGTACGTGAAGCTGGAGAGGGAGGCAGGTAAAACTACACACACACAGATTCATTTCCTGGAGATTTAGCCTAATCCTAATTCCATCCATAACTACGGTTTAACTAAACCCAGTCCTTAACGAAGTGTCAGTCCTAGTTGAGGCACCTGTAAAATTGAAGGTGTTGTGATTTCGGTGAAAGCTTCAGCTCTCTGGTCTCGACACAATGTGTTGGGAACAACGTAAGTGTTAAAGTATCTGCTTCATCAGTGAAATGCTGCTTACGTATCAGTGCAACCATATTAATAAGCTAGTAATAATAACGATGACTCACAAATACAAAACAAGCACTTTTAATTTATGTTGCTGATGTTTATTTTAGGTACATTTACTTGAACAGGATATTTCATGCAGGGCTTTGACTGCTGTGTTGGTACTGTTACTTCAGTGAAGGATGAGTGTTTCTTCCACCACTGGGTTTAATGTTTTTCTTCAGGATAGCATGTGTGAGCGCACCCAGTGTGTACCAGAAGCTGAAGCAGGGTGTGGTGGGCGGGGCAGACCGGGTGTCTGCCGTC
>NW_018128091.1:543280-597459 GCF_001952655.1 Monopterus albus | reverse complement strand
TTTGCCACCTACGGCAGCGACTTCATCTTCTACGACTACAACGAGCCGCTGTCTTTTCCAGCCAGCGTGTGTCCTCAGAGCTTCGACATCGTCCTCGCTGACCCACCCTATCTGTCTGAGGAGTGTCTGAGCAAAGTGGCTGAAACCATCAAGTACCTGAGCAAAGGCAAAGTGCTACTGTGCACAGGTGAGAGGGCAGGGGTGATGTTGGCACCTAATCCCAGTGTCTGTCATGTCACAGAGCTCAGCATCTGTTTTTCTGAAAGGGAAAAAGCTGACGGCCATTTAAAAACCCACGTCCTCGGTTCACTAACATTTAAGACGGTTGTTAATTTATTCACAGAATCTACAAAGATTGTTCTGTCCATTTAAAAAATATAAACATGTTCAATGATTTGAAAAGACATTAAAAAGACTTTTATTCTGTTTTTCTTTCTTCACAAGTCTCCAAGAACAACAGATGTAAGGTTGGTCTGTGACTTGAATGTAATACAGTACAGCACAAATGGACAGACAGGAATAAAATAGCTGTTTTTGGTGTAGTGGTACAACTTGAATAGTCTCTGCGAGGTGTGCTTAGTACAAAGTCTCACTTTACTGTTTTAGCAGATGTTGCTGTTTGATGGATGATAGTTGTGTGGAAGTCCAAAGTCACCAAAACGTTTTGAGGTGCACAAACTACATTTTAAGTGTTACTCAGTTTGCTACTCAGCGTTGGAGAGCATGCAGGCGCATGTTTGGAAGAGCAGAATCAGATTTGAGAGTGTACACTTGGCAATGTGCACGCTCATATTTCTCTATATATTCTGTCCTCTCTCTCAAATCTGAGTCTGCTCTTACGAATCCGTTCCCTGTGCTCTCAATCTATGATTTGCAACCTGAAGAGTGCTCGCGGCTTGTTTTGTGCACCTTCAAAACCTCTGGCTCTGACTGACTGTCACATGAGCCCCAGTGGAGAAATAATAGTGCAAACTCAGAAATGAATTCATGCACACATGGCCGGGGATATGCTCTCAAACCTGACTCTGCTCTTACAAATCTGTGTTTGTGCACTCTCAAATGCTGGGTTGCAAACTGAGTGGTGCTCACTGTGGTTTGGATGGGGATGTACAGTGGTGTGAAAAAGTGTTTGCCCCCTTACTGATTTCTTATCTTTTTGCATGTTTGTCACACTGTAATGTTTCAGATCAGCAAAGTAATTTATATATTAGTCAAAGATAACACAAGTAAACACATCATGCAGTTTTTAAATGAAGGTTTTTATTATTAAGGGAAAACAAAATCCAAAACTATATAGCCCTGTGTGAACAAGTGTTTGCCCCCCTGTCAAAACACTGGTTTATCGCACCTGAGTTCAATTTCTCTAGCCACACCCAGGCCTGATTACTGCCACACCTGTTCGCAATCAAGAAATCACTTAAATAGGACCTGCCTGACAAAGTGAAGTAGACCAAAAGATCCTCAAAAGCTAGACATCATGCCGAGATCCAAAGAAATTCAAAACCAAATGAGAAAGAGAATAATTGAGCTCTATCAGTTTGGAAAAGGTTATAAAGCCATTTCTAAAGCTTTGGGACTGCAGCGAACCACAGTGAGAGCCATTATCCACAAATGGCGAAAACATGGAACAGTGGAGAACCTTCCCAGGAGTGGCCGGCCGACCAAAATTACCCCAAGAGCGCAGCGACAACTCATCCAAGAGGTCACAAAAGACCCCACAACAACATCCAAAGAACTGCAGGCCTCACTTGCCTCAGTTAAGGTGAGTGTTCATGACTCCACCATAAGAAAGAGACTGGGCAAAAATGGTTTGCATGGCAGAGTTCCAAGACGAAAACCACTGCTGAGCAAAAAGAACATAAAGGCTCGTCTCAGTTTTGCCAGAAAACATCTTGATGATCCCCAAGACTTTTGGGATAATACTCTGTGGACAGACGAGACAAAAGTTGAACTTTTTGGAAGGTGTGTGTCCCATTATGTGTGGTGTAAAAGTAACACCGCATTTCAGAACAAGAACATCATACCAACAGTAAAATATGGTGGTGGTAGTGTGATGGTCTGGGGCTGTTTTGCTGCTTCAGGCCCTGGAAGACTTGCTGTGATAAATGGAACCATGAATTCTGCTGTGTACCAAAATATCCTGGAGGAGAATGTCCGGCCATCCGTTTGTGCCCTCAAGCTGAAGCGAACTTGGGTTCTGCAGCAGGACAATGATCCAAAGCACACCAGCAAGTCCACTTCTGAATGGCTGAAGAAAAACAACATGAAGACTTTGGAGTGGCCTAGTCAAAGTCCTGACCTGAATCCAATTGAGATGGTGTGGCATGACCTTAAAAAGGCAGTTCATGCCCGAAAACCTTCCAATGTGGCTGACTTACAACAATTCTGCAAAGATGAGTGGGCCAAAATTCCTCCACAGCGCTGTAAAAGACTCATGGCAAGTTATCGAAAACGCTTGATTGCAGTTGTTGCTGCTAAGGGTGGCCCAACCAGTTATTAGGTTTAGGGGGCAAACACTTGTTCACACCACTGTACTTCCATATTCTTCTCTTCTGTTCCTGTGGTGTTTGATACTTTAAAGTTGAAGTCAAAGATTTCAAAACCCAGTCAAATATTTACTCAGAACTATTGGAGCCTCTTTTATGTGACTATATATCATCTCTCTGTAGACCCCCTATTCAGCATTCATAGCAGTATATAAAAATTCCTGAAGAGTTTATAACACCATTAAGTAGCTGTAAGCAGACATAAGTGTTTGTCCACTCCGCCTGTGGACTGTAAGTGGAGGCTGGTGTCTAAACAGATAATGTCAAAATAGTGAAACGCTGCAATAATAGGAAAGTTGTGTTTGCAGGAGAAATCATTACCGTTAACAAATATAGTACCTTAATAAACATTTAATGACCTTCTGCTTATAGCCAGCTGCACAATAGTGTGCTATAGCTACGTTTTAAAATTTGGGCTGTACTGGTCCGTGTACTTGACAAACAATGGATTTTCATTTTGAAATGAGAAAACCAAAATCAGAAAACAGTTTCCCAATTGTACACTTGTACACAGACGTGCATTGCTGTCTGACACGGTCCAGTTTTCAAATTCAACACGCAGTGGCTTTAAAGTAACGTTACTCATCTTACACTGAAATTTTAGGAGGAGAAGCAACAACTTACTTTTTCAGCTTGGATGTCTGTGCCTGTTCTGCAGGAGCTGTCATGGAGAATGTCGCCAAAGAATTCCTGGATGTAAAAATGTGCAGCTTCCTGCCGAAACACAGCAGAAACTTGTCCAATGAGTTTCGCTGCTTTGTCAACTACCCGACTCGCCTTCTGACCTGCTGAGGAGCTGGACCTACGTGATGAGCACTGGGTGATCAGAGCAGAAATGGCAGCAGCCTGATGGCGTGAGGGCACCACACAGACGCTTGACAGCTGTGGAGGACGGAGGTGCTGCATTCACACCTGCAGTCAAAGTGGAACTGTTACCAGTCAGCTGGGGCTTGTGAAGAAGGAATATTTGGTAACTTGCTGGCTTTCTATGAAATGATTCTTCAACCAGTGAAAAATGAGTGGATGTGAGTTGTGGGCAGTGATGTAAGCTGGTAATCAGGCAAAGAGGTAAAAGATTTAGGGGTTTCCAGCTTCTCCAGTGTGAGGTTTTATGTCATTGCAAATTAAAGACCTTTGGATTTCAGATGCTGTTCGGACAAAAGTGCTTTAAAGACATCCCCTCAGCCTCTGAACTTGTTCTTACAGTGATTCATTTTCTTAATAGAGTTTGGTAGAAAAGGAAGGTCTGCAACTGAGTTATTAGGGTTATTTTGTGGGTACGGAAAGTATTCAGACCCCCTTAAATGTTTCACTCTTTGTTATATTGCAGCCATATGCTAAAATCATTTAAGTTCATTTTTTTCCTCATTAATGTACACACAGCAACCCATATTGACAGAAAAACACAGAATGTTTGACATTTTTTTGCAGATTTTTAAAAAAAAAGAAAAACTGAAATATCACATGGTCATGTGATATTTGACACATGACCATGAGTGGTCAAAAAAACAGGTAGTTAATTTGAGGTAGAGTTTTCATTTTGACAGTAGTTATTCGACCTGAGTGAGAGAGGAAGATTGGATCAGCGTTTGAAATCATCTTCTATCTTTTTTAGCAAGGGGGGTGTAGTTGAGATTAAAAAGTTCTGACATCCTGGGGGAGTTATTAATACCTAGATATTTAATGTTGCCTGTGCAGAATTGGGGGGAGGAGACTTGAGCTGCAGAATCCCAGGCATCCTCAGAGAGTGGTAGTCAGGTGGATTTATTCCAGTTTATTGTGTAGTTTGAGATCTTAGAGAATGTGTTAATAATATGTAAAGTTTCCTGTAAATATAATAAATCATCTGCATAAAGACTAATCTTATGTTCTGAGGAAGTATCTTGTATTCCTTTAATTATATTGTTCTGTCGTATCGCTGCTGCTAAAGGCTCAATGAAAACAGCAACTAGAGATGGTGAGATTGGGCCTGGTACCCTGCTGTAAAGTGAAACTTTGTGACCTGATGCCATTTGTACTTACTGTTGCCCTGGCATTGAAATCTGTGCTTTATGGAGTTCATCGATGGTGAGAGGAGCATCTATACAATTAGCTATTTTGTTACTATACTGAAAGTGTTCATATTCGAGTTGTTGACTGAGAATGAGTTGTCTGGTCTCCCATGTTCGGTACAGTTTTGTTAATGTTACTTTTTTCAATAAAAAAAAATTAGAGGATCTGCTCAAATCAGACATAAAAACAAAAAGGCCCCAACCAGACACTGATGTTCTATAAGCGGTCAAAGCCAGGAAACCACTGGTTTAATTAAGAATATACAATGTGTCAAATCCTAATCTTTAAATAACTAGTGAATACAGCTGTCAGAAGTAAATTAAATTATATAAATTAGCATCAGGCAGACCACACCCACATTAAAGTACAGTAGTGAAATAAACTTATTTCCTTTCCATCACTGGTTATAGACATTGGCTGGGTTCAGGCGTGATCCGTCTCCCCTCCTACCCAGTATGTAAATCAGCATTACTCCTAGGTTGAACAAACAAGGCACCAACAACAGTGCACACTCAGTTGCCAGTTTATTAGGTACACCCAGAGTGGATTAAGATGGAAGTAACAACATCTCCATTGACTCAGGACTTTTTTTTTTTGAGAGTAATGGTTAAATAGTTCCAAACATTAGGAGCAGCACCACAGAGGTACATCGACTTGGCTTCTAAAGTAAGAAGCTAAAATCAATAGCAGTAATGATACATGTGGCATTTTAAGTTAGCAACATGTGTCTAAACATTTATACATGTTTTACAACTTTTCTGACCATCTCCCTCCAGTATTGGGTCATTTTAATAATTAGGTGCCTAGATAGCTAGCTAAATTAGCTGACATACCCACAACAACAGGAAGTTTGCACAAGTCCAACTCTTCAATCTTAAGGCTTCTGGGTACACCTACTGAAGCTAAAACCAAGTCTAGCCCAGCAGTCCTGTAGTAAATAATCTTCCATGAAAATGACAATGTTCAGTGTATGCTCAAACTGTTGATTCAACAGGAGCAGCTGTGGCTAAGGAGGTAGAGCCGGAAAGATTAGCAGCTCGATTCCCGGCTTGTCCAGTCCACACGTCGAAGTGTCCTTGAGCAAGACACTGAACCCCAGTTGCTCCCGGTGATGACACCGGCGTGTGAATGTGTGAGTGCAAATGGGTGAATGGCCAAATGGTGTGAAAGTGCTTTGAGTGGGCTGCAATGCAGCAGGAAGGATAAAGTGAAACTGGAGAGATGATATTTTTTATAGTAGCGCATTTATTTTCTTACCACCTTCAATGATCTGGTGATCACAGCGGTTGCTGTTAAAACAAAAATGGAACCAGTCCCTGTAGCTTGAAAATGCAAAATGAGAAATACACAAGAGCAAATTTAGTTTGTATAGTTAATGTGAAAGGTGTAATCTGATGAACTGACATCCACAAATTCCATTTACAACTGAGAAACAAGTGATTCTTGAGTAGTGGGACAAAACAGGCTGTTCAGAAGCCAGGTTTTGGCTGTCAGACCATGATTTGGAACAACTTCATGGTTACATTTTTATAAATCACTGTTTTTAGGTCAGTAGTACTTTTCCTGTCATCATCATCTGAAATCAAAGATTCTGTTATTTTTAACCCTGTAAAGCCCAACATATCAAAAACTAGCCAGAACATTCTAATTTTTTGGAACTGAGATGTTTATTAAACCTTTTAACAAAATCCAAAATATAATTCATGATTCGAAATTCAAGATTCACGATTTTTATTTGCCATATACCCATAGACAGACAGTCCAGGCATATAGGAATAGAGGTGCCATATTATTTTGATTATTTTTATTCCTTTTGTATCACATTTGATACATGGGGCATTTTTGGTGATTTGTTTTTGCTCAGAAACCTCACGTATCAAATATGATACAAATGGTTTTATAGGGTTAAACAGTAATTCAGCAGAAAAAGCTTTCCTATTTTTAAATGAACCGTATCCATCCAAAAATCAATATATAATGCAACTATGAATGGCTTCATTCTTTAATATTGAATCAATAAAATACCAATTTAAATAAACTTTTAAAATGAGAAGTCAGAGTTTTGAATGTTTTATAACAATAATAATAATAATAATAATAACAGTGTAAAGTAAAGACATATTTCAAAGTGTTTTGTCCAAGTCTTTTTTTTTCTTGGCAGCATTGTGATCATTACAATCACCTGGAATATTTGTTGTTTCAATAACAAAGTTGATCCCGGAGTGTGTCAGAACAACACAGAGCATCATCTGAGGTTTCAGCTGGTGCACAGCTTTTGGCCGGTAGGTGGCAGCGTTGATCAGGATAATACTGAGGCATGTAATTCTGCTGATCAGTATTTGCTTTCTTTTATTTTCTATGCACTGGTCCATCCAAATAACTTGTTCTTATGTATTTCTGCTGGTGTCTAGTCATGCAGATAGTTTGGTTTTATGTGCCAAGGTTTTAAATTTCTGCCTTCTCCTCAGTACAATGCACACACTTGGTTGTGGCACATGGTTCTCAAAACCTGAGCAAATAAAACAAAAACTATCTGCATGGTTTGCTACAAGAAATACATGAGAGGTGATTTCTGCATTTTGACCAAGCCCATCCCCCTCATCTGTCATGTCCTTCATCTGGACTCGATTTTGGCCCTGGTCCAGCCAATACAACAGATTTGGTTTGCTGTACTTTTATTTTTGTATCCTTGTAGAGATCTTTGACAAATACAGGTCAAACCTAAGTTTAGGTCCAAAGTCAAGAATGAAAGTGGACCAAATAGGTCATGTGTAAAACTAAAACAGGGACACAGTCCTCATTTGCTTCGAGAAGGAAACTATCCAAGAGCTTTGTACCAAACCCTTCACCATCCAAATATTCAATATGTACTTGTTTAGGGAAAGTTACAGGGGCATCTACTTCAAGGTATAATCACTCAAGGTGTTGAACGTGTCAGAGGGGAAAGATGAAACTAACGAATGTGGGTCTGGTGCAGAAAGACTTATCTGGACAGCAGTGCTTCCTTCACACTTTCTTGCCTGCAGGGATGAGCCGTTTGGCTTTGGGCTCTTCTCTCTCCGTGCTCTGGTTGCTGCTGTGGCCGTCCCGCTCCTTCTCCAGCAGCGGCACACAGGTGCATCCCACAGCAATGGAGATGTAGATCTCTCCATAGGAGTGGCGGCCACCAACACAAGCACCTGTTCTCTTCAGGATGACAGAGGGGGTGTAGACTGGAGTGCTGCGGTACTGGTTGCTCTCTTCACCATATGGTCCAGTCAGGCAGCCCTTACACAGGCAGTAGGCCTCAGGGATATACCGGGGATACCTAGTTGGGTCATACGAAATCCTGCAGGGATACATTCAACAAATGCATCTTTGTTTTTAAGAATCTTTATCCAATGCTCATAAATACTGTATCTTAAGCACACATGAACACAAAGTGTGTCTGCAAACTTTGTGTGAGAATATTTTGTATATTTCACTTTTTTAAACTCAGCTCTCTTCAGCAGTCAGTGTTGTTTTTCTTTAGTGAAAAAACTAATTAGGTGGCTGAATGAATTTCTGCTGCTGCACAATATATTTAACAAGAGTCCTAGGAAGACCTGAAGCCAGAAGAGACTCACTGCAGCAAAAAAGAAACTGACCCATAAAACGCCTATTAAATCATGCCACTTACCAAAACCTCAATTTTTGACTTGTTCTCCAAGTGTTATGTTCATCTGGAACAGTTTAATACTGCTACGCAAATAGTAATACTGAATGTTGCAGTCTGTGTTTTATAGCTTTGTGACGAATTAAAAATAAAAGCTGCATTTACTCTCACCTGTAGGCCCACGGGGAGATGCTGAGCAGATTGACCGGGAGTCGGGTCTTGCTCTCGGTTGGGGACCTTGCGGTGGTCGGACAGGTCAGGTTGAGCTTGTCCTGCGGCTCCAGCTGCAGGGCGTGATGGAAAGCGCTCATCACTCCTACTGAGAGCCGCCCGAAAATCTGCTCCAGGATCTCCTCTGGCAGGTCCAGACAGGTCCGGGTCCTGGTGGCCTTCTTCCGTACCCGACCAGCCCCGGCTGACCAGCCCAGGAGCAGCACGGTCAGGTGCAGCAGTAACAGCAGGACGCGAATACGACGCAGCATCACTATGCGATTCTCGATGCGTTTTGTCAAAATACGTATCCACTGAAAAAGGTTTCCCAGCGCGCTGTTTGTTTTCAATCACATTCGCCGTCCTCGGCTTTATTAACAGATGAGAGTAGGTTGTCAAAACACACGTGACTTTGATGAGACAGTTTTGCCGTTAAAAGGCTGCTGTTCTCGGTTATAATCCAGCGAAATGTTGGAGAAGCTCTAAACCCAACAGCAGGCAAACAGTCCACGGCTCTGGCGCGTCCTCCGAGGCACAGGCGCGCCGCCAGGCCAACTCCGGAAGCATCTTGGTACAACACCTCCGCGGCGTTGCTAACAATAATAATTACTTTAGACACAAATGATCAAATCGGGAGCTTTACGGCTGCCGCTTTCTGTTGGAGACGAGCTAATGCCACACCAAGTGCGCTATTCTGGTCGACTTTCTCCAGCGATGTGTGCGTAAATCCAATGAAAGGGTTCATGCGCGCACCAACAGCGCGGTCCACCTTTCAAAACGACTCTAAATCAGACTGAAGCAGTGACAGATAATGGCCAACCTCTAGCCGGCAAGAAAAGCCCCAGCATTCACGAGAGCTGCGCCTGAAAGTAGTGGGAAGTCCAGAGTGTTGGCTGTGTGCGCTCTGCTGCTGGATCCTGGCTACAAACTGTGTGTCCAACCTCTTATATCAACTCTGGTTTCATGCACACAAGCCAAGGTCACCATCAAAAAAATAATAATAATCATTTTAACTGCTTAAAGCACGGTCCATCCATCTCCACCGCCACTAAGGATTGTCGCCATATATACTTACTGTATATATATATATATTCTACATGGCGTGGCTCGCCAGAGGAGAATATAGGGGAGTTTTACAGGCTTTCAGGTCAAACTATGGTTCATTTACTGAACGAATCAAAAGATGAGTTGACTGGTAGAACACTGCTCGATTGCAGCTTTGCCGATTTCTTTGACCACATTAAAGTTACATCGCTGTAAACTTACACTTTATTCTACGGTTGCTCTCGGTCCACACGTGCGCAATGGCACTGTATCTTATGCTGAAGTGTATTCAAACCACAATGAAATGAACAAACAAGAAAAAAATTAATTATCTACAAAGAAGTATTTTTGAATAAGTACAAAATGCTATAAAATGAGTGAAACAGGACCTGAACCAGACTGGGTGCCTACGTGTTCATATGAATTTTCCAGACATCCCCCAGTCTCACACAGGAAAACATACAGTGTAGCCAAAAATATTAGGACCTTGATGTGTTTTTCATTGTTTTGGCTCTGTGCCTCAAAGCTGAACCTAAAATAAAAAGGAGACTATAGGGTAAACATGCCGTCTTTGTGGATTGTAGCTTTTGGCAAGTGTTGTAGGCCCCTTGGGAGGAACTGTGTGTGTTCACAAAAAGTCTAGGATGATTTCTCCACACTTCATCAGACAGGTATGAACATGTGTTCCAATTAAATGTAAATGTCAGCACTTTGGTCTTATTGTTATTGTGTTATTTCAGCTTCATTGTTCTGGAGTACAGAGCCACAACAAAATGTCCAAATACAGACTGCACTTTAACCAAATTTTACACATTCATCCCACGTGTTGGGTATTCAAAGGGATATGTACAACAGATACTCAGCTTTAAAAATCAGGAGGTCTGTCTGTGTAAAACAAACGACATCTTAGAGGTAAAGACATCTCACTCCAAGACTCGGACATGGTCATCGTTTCCATGAACAATAGTGTTTATTGTGAAATGTTTGGTATTTGCAAAATCTTTGTGAATCTTTTGCTTTTGTTGTGAAACTTTGTGCCCTTGCCTTGCACAAGTGACAAAAGATAAGATCAGTCGCACTCTGCAGTGAAGGCAGATGGTCGAAGCAGCTATTCCGGCAGCAGGTCATCTCCCAGCTCTTCATCTGCAAAATCATCTTCCTCCACACGCTTCTTGACCCCTGTCTTTGGTCTCTCCATTTGAGGCCCCAGTGGGTCGACATAAGACGCGTCTACACATGAGAGGAACAATAGGAGATGTGAAACTAGATTTACCTTTTAAGCTTGATTTCAAATACATAAATGTTAACCGAGTACTGTAGTGTACTGTACTGTCTTTCACATCCTACCCATAATTAATAACCCACAAAAAAAAGGGAGGACACAAGAGCTACTAGGACTGCCTTATGTCCCACCATGACCTCCATGACAAAAGATGACGTACACTCATAGTAAATGCAAAATAAACCTTACCCTATTAATATGCAACTGTATGCAGCAGGGCAAATCAAAACCCCATCAGTCCATCTACTCCATATTGGACTTCTATGGGGTTTAAGCATCATGTTTCTGTTGTGTTGTTCTAACATGCTAACAATTTGTAACTGTCAGCTTGAAGTATAAAAGGGGTTACAGCAATTTCAAGGAACATTAAAAGTCCACTGGTGTCCTTGCTGTGTGAAAATCTACACACTAAGAAGCAACTTTGTGTGTTGTTGGCACCAAGACAATCAGATTCTCTCTGAAAACTGGTCAAATAATTTAAATAATTTAATTGTCTGCTGTATGTAAGAACACACACTGATGACTGAAGGACAGTCTAGAGCACAAAAGGTTCAAAGATGAGCAAAAAAGCTTGTGACGTTAATAAACTACAGGGGTGTTTAGAGAGAAAATATTCTTCACCTAGTTCTTTTGGGCTGCTGCCGTCATAGGGCTCACTGGAAGGAGGAAGTGACCTCATCCTGGCACTCAGCCGCTCTCCTTTAGTGCTGCTGCTGCTGCTGCTGCGGCCGCTGTCTGCACAAAGCACGCACACTGAAATTTAGCAAATGCACTGGAATATGAGTGATTTAAAGGAAAACACAGAATCTGTTGTTGGCTCTGGTGACGACTAACATCAGGGCGTCTGTGACTGTAGTGTGTGTGTTTGAATATAAATGACGTGCAGAACTTTCCCAGTGTATGAACCCATTTTAAAATGAATGCTGATAACTAGGTCACGCAATCATTCAGCAGCAGATTATTTCTCCCCATTTACCAGCTGAGCAACACTATATGCCAAACATTTATATCCATTACACCAGAGAGAATCATTACTTAACCTAACTTGCATGTCTGTCCTCCAGGTACATTTACATGCATTTCCAAACATTTTAGGATAGTTCATATTACTGCTGTTATTGTGTATGACAACGTCCAATATGGTGCAAGAAACTCCACAACTATTGGCATCCTTAACAAGTTCATTTGAACTAAAACTCAACAATGAATGGTCAGACTCAAACTGAGCTGCTTTATGCTTTATAACATGGTGGAGATGTGAGATCTTTATCTCACGCTGACAGCATGTTATGAAATGCACATGTATGAGAGGGTGTGTGTACTGTATGTCTGTTAAGGCAATGAGATGCCTTAGCACACAGGTTCCCGAGCTTATTTTGCCTGACGTACAGCATCGCAGGTCGAGGTCCAAACATGTCAATTTAAACTTTTAACATATTTCAATATGTAAAAGATGGTATTGTTACAACAAGTTTTTTCCAAACAAAATGCTGGCTGTATCCAAATTCACTCCCAATTATTATATAGCACTCTTCACAAAATGAAATAAATACAACATGTGTGTGTTTGTTTAAGGTTCAGATGACTCAGGCTGACAAAGCGCTCTGAAGAGTGAACAGACATGACTACAGACGGCAGTAGCCAACACATATGGCTGCCAGGTAGCCTTGGAAACTGACGAGGGCAACGGCAGAAAAACAGGAAGGAGAGGGCAGCTCGGTGTTTCACCTTCACTCACAGTCCCACATATTTCACATGAGACTTCACAAACTGCTGGCAAAATGAAATGTACTGGAAAATACTTTCCCCCCATTCCTTTTCTTTTCTTGAACAATCTCAGTGGCCTTTGTTTTATAACATACAACTGGAGGACAGAAAAGAGAGGTGACATGACAGAATGGACTTAAAACTAATCTGGTTTCCACAATTAAAGGTAAATTGAGTAGGTTTTATACAGCACCAGAGCAAGAACGCAAATAATATTTCAGCAAGGTCTTGACAGAGATGTGGATCAGTGTGGATGGATCAACTTCCTGATTTTGCAACTCACTTTGTGCCTCAAACCTATTTGGAAAAACACTAGGAAGGTCACAGGAGGCTAAAAACATTAAATTTATAGGCAAGGAGCACTGACTAACAGCTGCTTCAATCTAAACATACTGTACAGCATTTACAAGACACATTTGGTTACATCCTTCAAAAAGTCACTGTGGGTGCAACTATAACCTATATGAGTGTGAACAGGAAGAATAACAGCACAAAAGTTGTGATTAAAAAAACAGAACTGAAAAAAAAATGTAGAGGGAATTGGAAGAGCCGCATATTTTCACCCTCTTTGCCAAATTCACATCAAAAAATGACCCAGGTTTGGATGCATGAGATAAAAAACCCTTTGCCTCAACAGTCTGTGACTTGAGAGCTGCAAATCTGCACACTCACAGTGTGCTGCCCTGCAAATATGCAGACATTACAGAAAAGATGGAAAACTCTCAGGTGCCTACGGGATTTTCTCAGATATCTGAAAGAGGTCTGGGTGATTGTTCTCTCTCGTCTGTGAGAGCAGCCAGTGCAAACACAGTCTAACATCACAGCAGCCTGTCAGAAGATTTCTGGACTAGGTTCAGGTGTTTTGACCACAACATACAAATCAAGAATCAACTCCAGAGGAGTTATTCATAAGAACCTAATTAAAATGGAGACGACTCTTCTTATAGAACCAAACAACAGTACAATCAAATGTGGACTATTAAATATCAGATCTCTCTCATCTAAATCTCTCGTTAGTGAATGATTTGATAAGTGAACGTCACATTGACTTATTGTGTCTTACTGAAACATGGTTACAGCAGGAAGAATATGTCAGCCTAAATGAATCCACTCCACCTGGTCACAGTAAATGTCACAGCCCGAGGTGGAGGTGTGGCAGCGATCTTTGACTCAAGCCTATTAATCAACTCTAGACCTAAACATAGTTATAACTCATTTGAAAGTCTCACTCTGAGTCTCTCACACCCAAACTGGAAAACTCAAAAGCCTGTTCTGTTTGTTATTGTATACCGTCCACCTGCTCCTTATTCAGAGTTTTTAAGTGAATTCTCTTTGATTGTTGTGTCTTGTTGCTTTTCTTCTTTTGTCTCTCCTCTATCCACTCACCCCAACCGGTCGAGGCAGAAGGCCGCCCACCAAGAGCCGGGGTCTGTCGGAGGTTTCTTCCAATAAAGGGAGTTTTTCCTCCCCACTGTTGCAAAGTGCTGCTCAAGGGGGATTAGTTGGGTTTTCCACCATAATAATAGTGATAATACTTTGTACATTACTTTGTAAAGTGTCCTGAGATCACTTTTGGTGTGATTTGACACTATACAAATACATTTGAATTTGAACATTATATTTGGGTTTCCCAACTATGCCTATGGAAAAAGTCACTCACTTGGTGCTGTGTCACTGGCAATGCTTCAGTCAGATGGTTTTAAGCAGTAAAAATGATTAATATTAATTTTTTCACACAGTAGGGAAAAAGCCAGAAAAGAAAACTTTTTCTTCACTGGGTTTCTCTACTGGAATCTGGTCCCTTAAAGGGAAAACCCACCCAGTTCAGTATTTATTTTTTTAAAGTCACCGGTCACTAAGATGGTTTGGTAGCATCCCAAAATTGTTTGTTTCATTGCATTTGTGTTTATATTTTCAACGTCAATTCCAAAAAAAGAAAATCCTAGAGTTTCTGCAAAATCACAGTGGGGACAGTAAGATGTGTCAGTAAGAAGGAGTAGGACAAAAAGAAAAGAACTGATTCAACATGAGATCTTATTTTCAAAGACTCAGTAAAGAGAAGACACGGTTTTATTATTGAGCAGTTTGTTAATCTGCAGATTTGACATCTCTCTGGATGACAACTGAGAAATGACTAATAGTGAGATCTCTTTGTAAAAAGTATCTTATGAACAAATGGCTAGCAGTGCCATCTTCTGAGCCTGCACGTTTCTCTTACTAGTTTTCAAAACACAGCCTCTCCCTGAAACTCACAGTGGACCAAGCTGTTTAGACTCAGATTGAGTTACTGGGCAGCGAAGAGGAAGCAGAGTAAGAATACAGATGATGACAGAGGACCCAGACAAACAGACAAAAATAAACATTACAGAGTAGAACTGAAAAGAGCACAGACAGACAGAGAAGTAATATTTCTGCTATGTGCAATGACAGCTTCTGAAAACATCTTTTGGTATTTGATAACATCCCCCTGCTCACCTGCTTTGACATCCTCTGATATGCCTTAAGAAAGTGAGAAGAGTCATCAAAAATTGTCATAATTAATACTCAGTGGTACAAAAAAAAAAAGAAATCAAACATGTGAGACCGTGTTGAAAAACGTCCCGTAACCATTTGTTTTAACTGACCCAGTTACAGCACTGGCATTACAAAACTACTGGTCAAAAGCACTAATTTATGGTCATCTAATCTAATTTATGATGACACAGGGGAATAATGGAAGGCTTAGAAGGGTGGAGCAGCAGACACATCAGCAGGTACCTGATCAATGTATCTAGCTACATCATAGGACACTACAGACATTCAGCTGTATAGCAGAGCAAAGCTGGGCCTCATTACACTTGTTGGCAACTCCTGAGTTTGTCTGGATCGCATCTGAAATTTGTCAATGAGCCAGGCAGCCAGCTTTCCAGTGTTGAAGCCAATCTAGAGTGTGTATTTGTTGTGGATCTGTAGTGAAGGAGTAATAAAACTGTGGACGTTTGTCTTCTGTGGCATCAGCTGTGACCTGAAGCTCAGTGTCGGCAGGCCTCCTAAAAAGTCTTGGCTACACTGTCACTGTCACTCCACTTTAACCCTCATGCATCAAAACTGGCTGGACGTATTGGAAAATAATTCCGTAGGAGTTGGCTTTTACAGTTTTAGGAGTAGAGGAGGAGTCAGGTGAGGAAAATTTAGAATGAGAATACACGTGTCTTTTCTGTGCTGTGCATTTAAATCATAAAGGTCTATTACGCTAAAGCTAACATGCACTAGCAGCAAAACGATTTGTCTGCATCACATTGAAAAATTTGTGCTACCATTTCCCCAATGTACACTAGTCGCTGTCCAGAGAGCTACAATGTATTTTTAAAATCCCATTAAATATTTAAACTTTTAAGTCCTACCCAAACGTTTAATAAACTTTCAAAAAGGATGCTTAACAACATGATTGCTCTGAAACTGCTTCTGTAAGGTCCTGCGATATGTAAAATTCAAGGAAAGGATGCAGGGAATCAGTCGATCCAGTCAGACTGTCAATTTGTACCATGAAAATACATTTGGCCTGGCCAGGGCTGCTGTGGGATCGCAGGCTGGATTTGGATGTGTGGCTGTATCTTCCTAACAGTTCCTCTTATGGAATTAAAATGACACATGCTGCTGACCTGATTAGGTCTCATACATCCCTTTTTATTTGCTCATGATTTTATATTGACTTATACAATTGTGTGTTATGTAAATAATGGGTCTGTTAAGACGAGAGCTGCTGGAAAAAATGTCATTGTGCTATGCATAATGACAAAGATTCTTGACTTGACTTGGTAACAATACAACTAAAGGCTTTACTCCAGGCTCTGTGTAGTGTACTGAGGTATACCCATGATGCTGGCTTTCTTAGGAGAGGTGACAACAGGTGTGGAGACATCTAATGACCAGCAGCATGTGAACAGCAGATAGAAAAGAGAGGAAAGTGGTGATGTACATGATCAAAACAGACTTAGAATGAGGGTGGGCTAACTAAACAGTACTGAATATATACAGTAGGCCTACTGATGCTGGAAACAGAAACCTACACATTCTTACAATCCATGTAGTCATGCTCATGGTTGATGGCTGCTGGAGTTTCTGGATAAACAGTTAAGTGTTACTAAACGGTAAATGTTATGTTCACGGTGTCTGCACACTTTTCCATATATGTTTCTTTAATGTGAAGATTCAGGTTTGTGCTGTTAAAAGTGTAAATGCATGTATGAAGACAGGTACACAATACAGCAGGAGCCCTGTATGTTGTGGTGACTAGTGACTCACCGGCACTCCCTGCGCTGCCCTCTCTGCCTTCTCTCCGACCTCTGGCACTGCCTTCCCGCCCCGACTTCACCCTCTGGTGGAAGAGAGAGAGCAACGAGGGGAGTTGATGAAGACGAGGGCATAAATAATTCTAAACAGAACTATGAGCGGGGTTTTAATTAATTAATTCAACTGTCTTTGCTATGTACAGATCTAAAATCAGAATAGGTTTCTAATGTGCACTCCACATAATGTGCTTTTTCCCCTCTTTATTCATCTCTCCTACTGTGTCTCATAAAGTTTAAATAAACTACATAAACTGATAAACTAATTCTGTATTTAAAAAACTAAGCAGAGACATTTAAATAAATACTCAAGTGGAATTTGATACTTAAATTAAATTAAATAGCACATGTAAACAGGTCTTACAGTTCCAGTTTGTGTTGAGAAGAGGGGCTGTGGGGGAGCCCTCTACTGCAAGAGGTCAGGGCATATGAACAGCACAGAGGTAGCCTACTATACATATATATTACTATATATATGCATTACTATATTAATTAAAAAACACAATTATGAAAGCCCAGCCCCCCAACCCCCACGTGAGCTGCCCCCCCAGATTGAATCCGATTCTGTGGGAAACACTGCAAATGTATGAGAACTGCCATGGAAAACTACTGTAAGAGCATAAACAAAGCATCAGACAGGGCAGTAATTTAATCTTCTTCACTGATTAGTTTTTAATCATTCTCTCAGTCATCTCTTCTTATACTACACAGTTTTATTAGTGGGATCAGTTTTTCCACTGTTGTTCAGTTCGGAGAATTTGGGATTAATGATTCAACCCTCTAGCTCAGTCTACGTCTCCGGTCCAACAGCGACTCTGGGCTGATTTAAGAGCAGCTGGCTGTAATGTGAAGAAGTCATCCTCCTCATCTTGTTTAGGTTCAGATACCTCCACAGGACCAAGGCTCACCGAGATGTTTCAGGTGACACTACACAACCCAAACAACTGTATGCAGCATCAGATCTTTAATTCTCCAAAACTAAAGAGGAAAACAGCTCCTCCATGCATTTGTGGAGCTGCAGTGACAAAATGACACGTTTGCCCTCTGTAGGTCTTACAGTAAAAGTAGGCCAACCTTGCAGCAGGTAAGCTACACCTGTGGCACTGATTAAAGGAAAAGACGGTTAATGAAAGCTCCTGAAAGGTCTAATGCATGACTGCAAAATAAGCAGATCACTTATGAGGCCGCAAAATGTTAATATTATTCAGATGTATTACCTCATTTGAATGTTATATCATAAAAGGTTACTTTGTGTACAAGTATCTGAAGTCAACATACTAGACGTGTTTCAAGTTATGCATTAAACGCTGTTAATCACTGAGATTCCTGCCAATTCCTCCTCTTTAGTTTTTTTCCTAACAAAATTCACAGCTGTAAAATAAATAGCTTCCTGTGTGCCACATTTTCCAAAGCAAGTGATGACAACTGTAAAAGCTGCCATAGACTGCCCACAGGGAGGAGAAAAACTATCAGGCTGTAAGAGCTGGTGAGCAGAACACATCATTTATTCACACAAAAGTATATAAACTGCTGTTTTAAAGAAAACTGTAAAGGTGTGACAGCCAGGAAACATATACCTGTTCTCTGATCTCCTTCAGCTTCTCCACCTTCTTCAGCTTGGTAGCATATTCTTGGACTTCTTTCAATCCTATGTCTGTGCAAAGCCTCACCAAGAAACGCAGACCTGGACACAAACACATACAGATGTTTTATTTTCTTCAAACTCTGATCAATGGATGTATTTTCTGAGAGTAAAACTGTATAACAAACATACATTCCACATTTTCAGGAAATTTGCAGTGGATGTCTTTATATGTTTCCAGAGCTTTCTGGTAGTTTCCTGTAAAGAAAAAAAGAAACAGATCTTTGTTTAACCCTAGGTCAGTGGTTCTGAAACTGCTAAGTTAAATAGCGAATCCTTTTTCCAACGCTTGCCTCCTCAAAATTAGCGAAACAAACATAACTTCACTACACAATTTCTCTGCTTATATGATCTGATTTTCTGTATCAGACAGGCAGAGAAAAGGCAGTTACAGCAAGTAACTGCCATGTTATACAATGGCACAAACAAGAACAGAAGCCATTCTCACCGCTTCTTCTGTAACAGCTTGCCACCATTAGCTGCCACTTCACCTGAGTTGGTCTGAGACAGAGCAGACAGACATTCACTCAATAAGAACAAAAACCACACGCTTTTTAAAAAGGAGATTGCTAAAAACCATACCTGAAATCAGGTGGAAACTAAACAAAATCATCTGTCCTTGTTGTTCAAGGGAAAAATAAAAACAGCTACATGGTTGATTAGAAAAGACTACAGCAATTGCAACAAGAAGAAATAAGACACAAATCACTTTTTTGTCAGAAAAGTCCAGACAACATAATTAGATATTTATCAAAATAACAGAACAACCCTTGGGACTTCTTTCTCTACTTTCAGCTGTTCCCATTAGGAGTCGCCACAGCGAATCATCTGTTTCCACCTAACTATCTTCGGCATCCTCTACTCTCACCCCAGTTAACTTCATGTCCTCTTGTAGCACATCCATATATCTCCTCTTTGACCTTCCTCGTGACCTCTTGCCTGGCAGCTCCATCTCCAACATCCTTCTACCAATATAACCACTATCCCTCCTCTGCACATGTCCAAACCATCTCAATCTGGCCTCTCTGACCTTGTCCCCAAAACAGCTGACCTGAGCTGTCCTTCTGATGTGCTCATTCCTAATCCTGTCCATCCTGGTCACTCCTAAAGAGAACCTCAACATCCTCATCTCTGCTACCTCCATCTCTGCCTCTTGTCTTTTCCTCACTGCTACAGTCTCTAACCCATACAGCATAGCTGGTCTCACTACTGTCTTGTACACCTTTCCTTTGATTCTTGCTGACACTCTTCTGTCGCACAACACTCCTGACACCTTTCTCCACCCACTCCAACCCGCCTGCACTCGCCTCTTCACCTCTTTCCTACACTCCCCATCACACTGGACTGTTGACCCCAAATACTTAAACTCCTGCACCTTCTTGACCTCAGCCCCCTGTAACCTCACTGTTCCACTTCCCTCCCTCTCGTTCATACACATTTATTCTGTCTTACCACGACTGACTTTCATGCCTCTTCTTTCCAGAGCAGACCTCCACCATTCCAGGTGTTCCTCCACCTGCTCTCTGCTCTCACTACAGATCACAATGTCATCCGCAAACATCATTGTCCACGAAGATTCCTGTCTGACCTCATCTGTCAACCTGTCCATCACCATAGCAAACAAGAAGGGACTCAAAGCCGATCCTTGATGTAGCCCAACCTCCACCTTGAACTCCTCTGTCTGACCTACAGCACATCTCACTACTGTCATACTCCTCTCATACATATCCTGAACTACTCTGACGTACTTCTCTGCCACTCCTGACATCCTCATACAGTACCATAGCTCCTCTCTCGGCACTCTGTCGTACGCTTTCTCTAAATCCACAAAGACACAATGCAGCTCCTTCTGACCATCTCTATACTTCTCCATTAACATTCTCAGAGTAAAAACTGCATCAGTAGTGCTCTTTCTGGGCATGAAGCCATACTGCTGCTCACAGATATCCACTTCCTTTCTTAGCCTAGCTTCCACTGCTCTTTCCCATAGCTTCACTGTGTGGCTCATCAACTTTATACCTCTGTAGTTGCTACAACTCTGCACATCACCCTTGTTCTTAAAGATCGGCACTAGTACACTTCTCCTCCATTCCTCAGGCATCTTCTCACTCTCTAAAATCCTGTTGAACAAACTAGATAGAAACTCTAGCTTGCTCAACAGGATTTTAGAGAGTGAGAAGATGCCTGAGGAACGGAGGAAAAGTGTTGGGACTGTGTTGGAACCCTTGGGACTTCTTCTAAAGTACTATAACTAGCGTTCACTTACTGTATAAGTGTGGCTCTTTCAAAGTACTGAATGGCTTTCTCACAGAACTGTGTCTCGATGTAGTAAGCTCCAAGCCACTCAATCACATCAATGTTGGAAGGGAAGTACCTGAAGGACTGAACAGTAACACAACCCACTTATGGTTCAACAGTGCTGACATGTCAAATTTAACAAACATTTTGTTGTGCTCCTCGTACCTCAGAGTAGCACTGGAAAGCCTGGGACTTGTCCCCCTCACCATCATGTAGCTCTCCCAGTTTGGCAAGTACATGGGGGTCGGTGGGAGTCACACTGATGACCTGCATCAGCCACTTGATTGCCTGTTGGGGATCCTCCAGAAGCTCATAACTGAGACCAGTGTGTCAAGAACTGACAGCAGGTACACAGGTTTGAACCCTAAATAAATACCATCCCAGCAACATCTACTGAGGAATGATGATCAGTTAACCGCCCCCGAAAACAACAAATCACACATTTTATCAGTAGGATACAGGCTGGCCAGCTGGTACATGACTTGGGCACTGTCCCGCAGAATGGCATGGAGCTTCAGGAAGCAGTCCAGAGCCTCCTCCAGACGATTTAGTTGCTTATAGGCTAGACCTGGTGCAAACAGGAACCAAAACTGTCAATCAACTTATATACTTTGAATCCATAGCTCATCTGACATGGACCCTATCCAGATGTACTGTATTGGTATCAGGTTTCTTTGACACATCAAATCCTGAAAGTGCGCTTGACATACATTCACTGGACATTTTTCATGTCGACTGCTTTTCTAAACAGGTCATGAACCTATTTCTGATGGCTTAATTACACAGTAGGAAAACAGAACTCCAGATAGATTCTAGGCAACTAAAAATGACTGAGAGACTTTTGAAGATAGAAGCTTGAGCTCTGTCACTTCCTGAGACATTGACTCAACCTCAGACACTTCAGTGTTTAAACTTACCAGGCAGATAACCATGGCTCACGCATACCAAATTACTAAAATGATTTTGGATGAATGTGCTAATCTTATGGAAAGCTGTTAACTGAGTGATGTCAAGTGACTGTTGTGGAGATGTCATTAGTACGACTTTACAAGAGCCCTTTATGAGAAGAATTGTCTTCTCTACAGGACTTTTCTGCATGGCAGTCATGAATGGCTGATCCTTGTGTACTTTGTGTGTGTTTCCTGCACCACTGTTTTGTATCATGTACCCAGGTTATAGAGGGCCTCAGTGCAGGAGGAATCATTTCTTAGTGCTTCTTTGTAGAACTCTGCAGCCTTTTCATAGTCCTGTTTGACGAAGACTGTGTTGCCCTTGTTGATAAGCGCTGCTGGGTTGTAGCGATCAGCATTCATAGCGAGGTCAGCGTATCGCTTGGCTTGGTCATAGTCCTTCTCCTGTAACAGGTAAAGTATTAGAGGGTAGCCGTTAATTGTTGCCATGATTTAGCCAACTTTACAACAGGATGGTCAAGCTTCAAGTATCCTCCACAGCAAACAGTGTCTGATTTGAGAGCCTTTTGATTAGTTAATAAGATCTTACCAGGAAGTAGAGGAAAGAGAGGTTGGTGGCTGCAGCGCTCTTCACTCTGCTATCCTTCTTCTCAAATGTCTTCAAAGTTTCCATTGCCTGATAATACATTGTAAAAATCTGTCAAAACAACACTTTGCACTGGTTTTCTTCTAGTGTACTAGCATGTGATCAGAAATACCGTAAACTGAAATGAAAGCCATTTTACCCAGTATGCAACACACCTACAAACATAAAAACCACTTTTACTGTACACATTTTCAGTAAATATTCTTCATACTGTATAAGCAAATACTAGAATACTTTATATCAAATATGTAGTTCAATGTACATTTTATTAAACTATAGTTTATAAAGTAAACCAGTAAAGGAAGCAAAGCACATTAAATCCAGATTAGAATTTTTACCACAACATGACGTTTTTCAAATATGCCACTAAAAGTCCCTTATATATTGAGGATATTCTCCAGCATCACTAAAAGGTTAGCACTGACAGTGCACCAGCTAGGCTACAGCTACAAGTTATACCACTACCATCTGTAAACAGTGTAAAAGCACCACATACATGCATTAGATGTTAAACCTGTGAGTTACTATTACTGATCTTTTACTTTTAAGAGGTCACATGAAAAGTCTGATTTGAACTTTTGATTTTAAACTTCGAGATCGGCATGTTCTCAAATATGTAATCTACTACAAAGTGGCAAATATTCGCAAGCTTGGGTCTGGGTGTTGCATTAACCTAACATAATTGCCACTTAGGCAAGTCACCAAACATTATTTTGATGTCTTATAAAGCTCTGAATCTCAGTGTGGAGGTAAAACATCAAGAGTGGTAGGTGAAGTTTGTAGTTCTACTCTGCTCCTGTTGTGTCCACTACCTGCCACAGACCACAGAAGTGACACCTCAAACTGGGTGTTATTGTCCTTAATGCTGCTCAGACAAACACACTCACCTGGTTAAAGTCCTTCTGTCTGATGTAGGTGATAGCTTTGTTTATCTCTAGATCATTGGCAAGCTCCACATACTGAGAACTTTTCACCATGTCCACACACCTGGGGGAGGCATACATGCACGGTACAACACTTTATGTATCATATCACATATCATTTGATGCTCATGTGTAAGTACTGATTTAATCTAACTGCTGTCCAGGCTACATTTTAATTTTGTTTGCAAACAATACACCTGAGTGTCAAGACATACGTTTAACTGTGTATAATAAGGTTCTGATCCAATTGATACATTTCCAGAGGAACGACCAGCTACTGGTGGCTGTACTCACTTACAAAAAACCAGCTATAGGAATAACATCCTGTTAAATGGTATTGAAATTTACTGTTAGTTTTAATGATCTCATCTCATCTCATGTTCTATACCGCTTAGCCCCGAACGGGGTCACAGGGGGGCTGAGTTTTAATGATAATCATTTTTATTGGTCAAGTATGTTACACACACAAGGAATTTGCCTCCGGTACAGAACAGTGGAAGCCATCTGTGGAGCCAACACACACACACACACACACACACACACACAGTGATGGTGGTGCTGTCCCTGCAAGGTGCTGCTCTGGCCATCAGGAGCAACTTGTGGACTGGGGAGAATTGAAATCGAACCACTCTACCTCCAGAGCCACAGTTACATGCGTGTGAAAATCAGGAAAGGGAGAAGATTCACTTCACCCTCATATACAATTACTACAGTAGCAAGACACTCCTTATGCTGCCCAGTCAAAAACATACAATCTAATTATTCTCATTTCTGGCTCATCTCAGTAGCATTTTTCCCCAAACGTTTCATCTGACAAACTAATCTGCTATCTCTCTGGGCTTGCAATTGTGCAGAAACAGTGATCTACCGTTATTCATTTTTTCATATTTGCCTTTAGAAGCACATAACTGACCAGGAAATCCACAACAATTTTAAATCTGATTAAACGGACCTGCACCAAGGGAAAACACTAAAGACATCCAGTAACATCCTGCCAGTTTCTCTCTCTAATAACACCCACATAAAAATCAGGTTTTAGTAATTCTGAGTCAAAGGACTACACAGAGCTGTACACTGAATGCCCTCTGGTGTTAAGATTTGAATATGAACAACAGTAACAAACCAGTCAAATCCAGCTGCAAAAGAAGTCTCAATAGCAGGAGCGATGAGCTTGGCTGCGGTCATGATGTACTTCTCAGCCAGGACTTTTCTATGTACAGTATACACAGAAAGAGCAGGAAATGAATGGTACAAAACCACATATTACAACTTCATAGGGGGGAAATGGTGCACTGACAGCTGGGTAGGGCTGTACCCAAATAGGGAGTGTGTCAGTCGACTGTCAGTCAGCTCTTCATTCTCTCTCTTATACAGCCTAGACTGTCCCAAAAAAATAAATAAATCAATGTCAGACTGCCATATAAATTTGTCAGGATAATCAGACAGGCAGCAAACTTGTATTTCTGTTGAAACTATGCTATTATAGGCTATTTTACTGTGCGTTTGATGTATGTGTGCCAGCTTGCACTGAGAACATAACTTTTATTTATAATTCTTCAGCGAAATGTTTTCCCCGTGTAACTTTGTTAGCTTCCCAGTTCTGTTTGGATGGATGCACGTCACAGAAACAGTTGATAAATGGCTGTTTGTTATACTTTAACAGAGATGAATAAACTGGACTCACATAACATTAGGCTACTCGAAACCAGCCACATCGTCACAATCGTTGGTCTTTTCTCTTGTAAAAGGAGACCACAATGTTTAAAAAAAACTTCTAATAACGTATAAATATCACCGTTATGTGATCTGTCCTAGCGGGCTTTGTTATCCTTTTCTGCTTGTTCTGCATTTTGCTAAATAGATCCGAACTTAATGTACATCCATGCATTGGACAATCTCCCCCACCCCGACCGCAAGGAGAAGTATTGAGCAAATTTCTGCCTGGCACACCAAAATGAGAAGAAGAAGATAAACTACCTACTGGGGCTACCTTCTACTGGAATGCACAGTGGCTGACAAAAAGTAAAATGTAGTAAGATAAAAACAAAGGCTCAACTAGAAGAGTCTCAGTTGACTGACACGGCTCAACTAATGACTCGGCTATTAGGGGGCAGCCCTATAGCTGGGTTCTGTAAAACTGTCTATACTCTCAACGACAAAGTGGTCACATAATGGTCCTCAAAAAATAAATAAATAAAAGCATTCACTGCCATCACAAATATGCTCTAAGGGAAGTGACACCATTTCATCATTTCATACTTTGTCCTTGAGAATATAAATCAACAGTATGATTTGGAATAGAAATGCAGTGGTCCTGGTGTTTTGTAAGGAGGAGAAAATCTCAGTGCTTTAGAATAGAAGGTGACATGTCTGCAATTTGACAAGACAAAGACAGTGATCATATTTTGTTGAAGGAAGTGCACTTGTGTAGTATGAGATGTTTCTTACAGGTCTCTCTCCATCTGATGAAGCTTGTCATTCTTAATGGCCTCGATGACCATATTTGAGCCGGCGTCATCCTGAAAGAGTGAGCAGGACAAATGTCCGTGCAAATTCTCAGTCATCCAGGTCATAGTATACTGAAAAAAACTTAGCAGAAGGCGTATGAACATAGTTTTAGGTAGAAGACGTTTCACCTCTTCTTAATTGCATACACCACATCACTCTGTCGTTAGAGGACATGGTTGGCTGTCAAAGGACTGATAAACCACCCAGTGGGATAAATACCTCCTACTCACCACCAGTCAGACAGAACTGATGAAGCCTCTTGGATGAGAGCTCAAACATCTTCTACCTAAAACTACGTCCAGACGCCTTCTTCTAAGTTTTTTGAGCAAGACAAAGTTCCAATGTGAAGTTGGATGACAAAAACAGGAATTGCCCTGCCATCATCAATACAGAATGTGGTTATTTAAGTAACATTCTGCATCATTTTCAGCAAATTAGCAACTATGCTGGAGTACATGTGATAACCTGGAGGTAAACCATATCCTTTCTTTCTTAAATTGCAAAAGGATATGCCACTGACAAAGACTGTTGTACAATGTATCTTGGAAACACTGAAATGATTATACAGTGATGACGTGGATACCCAGCTAAAATACATCATGCAGCAAGACAAAACCTATAAGGGGAATTGGTGTAAAACAGACCCTCTAGAAAGAGAACTATAACTTTATAGTTTTAAAAATGTAGCCACTAGATCCCAAATATTAACTGCTAAAAGTTGAATGAAAAATCAGCAGCAGCACTTTCAGTCTCATGGGCTACTTATTGCGAACTGGCAGAGCATTATATTGGGTCCATTTATATCTAGAAAATGAAGGAAAGGCAAGTTCGAGTTCAATCTGTTTGGCTAAAAAAATAAGAGCAACAAAAAGGTTAGCATGGGTCTTCACACTTCTGCTTCACCACCCTCATGCATCCCACTACATGTGCAAACCACAAAAAAAAGACATCACAGCAATGTTTGACTGAAAAAGGTTTTTTGATCAGTGCAGACTAGGAATGCCCAACATTTGACATCTTGCACCAAAAATAAAGATGGTCATTTAAACATGTATACACACAGAGAAATGGCAGATGCTTATTAGATGCTCTAAGTTTATGAGAGTACATATACAGTAACTCACATTAGATGGGATGTACTTCTCTTCATCACTGATGCCCAAAGGGACTGAGATGAGCTTTTGAAAGGCCTTCTTCATCCTTTCCTTATCACCGATGGCATAGTAGCACAGGGTGAGGTTGTAGCCTGTCTTGATGTTGGGGCTCTCACTCATGATGTGTTCGTAAGACATTATGGCGTCCGAATATTGGCCCGTGCAGACGAAAACCATACCGATATTCTGCACAATTTTGATCCTCATTTCCTTGTGAGCGTTGGAGATCTGATCCAATGCCATTCGGTAGAACTTGATGGCTTTTGGGTAGTTTTTCAGTTTGAAGTAGATGTTGGCCATGTTGACTTTCAGATGGCCTGGAACAGCAGCAGCACATGCAGTGCAACATATAAAATACATAATACAGCATAACAAAGTCAATGTATCAAGTACAATTCATGTGGCAGTGAACTGGGACTACTTCAAGCACTGGTGGAGACACAAGAATACACTGACACAAAAAATGCTACCAAACATCCTTTGTCCAAAAGGCTACATGGCCAAAGCCTCTGTTCCAGTCATGTTTATATATAAAGCTACAGTAGGTTGTCTTTATTCACCAAGTTAAAATTAAATGCTTGCTAGTTACCAATCGTTCCTATCGATGTGCTGCACTTTACAAGATTATATTTGCTGTAGCATACTTCTCTCTGCTCACCTGCATTATTGAACATCTTGTTGTTTACAATGACCTGGTAGGTATTCAGGGCCTCTGGGTACATTTCATTGTTCGCATACTGGTTGGCAAGGTTGAGCAAAACCTGGTAATGACAAAAACTTTCAGTATTTCTAAATCAAATAATAAAAAAGACAAGCACTGATATCAAGAAATATTTCACACTGAAAATGATTTATTTGTCTCCTGTTAGATGTGTCTATATAGCTGAGTGGTAAAGTCCACACCCAAAATCAAACATGTTCCCTGCTAGCAGAGGATCAGATCCTACCAGATATCCGGTACTGTACTGTCCTCCTATAACATGTGAAGTACTAGAATAAACCCTGCTCTCGCTAAGGTGCATTAAGCCAACACACTCTGAAAAATATGGGAAGTAGATGAAAAAGGATGGCTGGCTGGCTGAGGTGCCCCCCTTAAAAAAAAAAAAAAGAAGAAAACACCAGCAGCCATTTTCTTTGAAAACTTAATAAAAGGCAGGCTTTAATTGTGGGTTTTCCAAAGTGGTACTTGAGCTTCTTAGGCACACCATGTCACTTCGTTTCCAAACACTAAACCACATTGACATATAGCAGCCTTACTTACCGAGTAGGTGAGGTCTAAATTGATGTTGTCCGCATTGCCAGACTGTTCCCTCTGTCTCACCAGTGCTCTCTCTTTCCTCCCTGCCTCTTTGGCTTTTTCAAGAGCCTGCACAAATGCATCACAAATGAACAATGCTACAAGTCAGTATAATATGTCCTTGGCTTATGCTGTAAAGGTTGTTCATCTGCCAACACAGGCAAGGCACTTCTAGGGACCATTTGATTTTAAGGATTTTTTTAATGCTTCAAGTGTAATGGATATTCTGTTGTATTTCACAAAGAATTACAAATTCAGTCTCTTCTAATAATTTTCCAAATCAGTCAATTATCCCACATTTATCCTATTAAAAATGAGCACTCGGTGAGCGCATGTGCTTCTGCCAGGAAAAAAAACAAGGCATCTGGAACAACACAAAATGTGTCCTATAATCCTTGATCTGGATCATCTTTTAGGGTATTATAAGCAGTTATACTGTGTATTGTACCTGAACATTTCAGGGTTCCATCTTTGTTTAAATTAAGGCAGAAAATAAGCGTTTAATGGGGATTTCTATGTTAACTTTAAAAGGACGTCAGATCAGGAATCCAGATCTGATCCGGATGAAATCTGGTCTGGTGATAGACATTGCCACCCTACATATGTGTGTCACATTTCAAATAATTTTGCTAATGTTTAATGGAGATATTGGTTTTTAACATTTTGCCCCATGTTAAAAATGGGATTTTTGATTTTTTATTTTTTTATTTATTTGTGTGACCTTGACCTCTGACAATTTTCAGCCAAAATCTAATCACTTCTAGGATTGCTCCCCACCAATGTCTGTACTAAGTATGCTGATGATCCCTCCAGCAATTTGTCTGTAATCCTGCTGACCAACAAACACACGCACATATGCGCGCACGGAACTAAAAACATAACCTCCTTGGCAGGGGTTTAAAAAAATAAAATAAAAAATAAAAAAACAACTCAGAATGGTGATCAACTTTAGGTATTTTGCCAAACAACCTTTTTCTGGGTTTAACAAAGTCAATAAAAAGCTTTATTACAGGGTTGAATTTGGTAGAAAAAACAAGGGGCCTCAGACTATATACTTTAACCTGATACTCACTCCAGTGTGCTGGAGTAAAGAAGTAGCAGACCAAAAATTAAAACACTGTTTACTACATCACTTGGAGGCCCTTCTCTCAAAATCCCAACAGCCACTATGACTAAACAGTATGTCAAACAAATGACAGAGTCTGACCAGTTGCAAGGCTCCAGTGCTCTGTGCCATGCAGCTCTCTTCTATCAGGTGGTTCACTTTCCTCTCCAGGATCTTGATCTTCTCCTCAGGCCTGCAAGATCACAAACAATGTATTAAAATGTGTGATAATTTTCCCTGACAGTACAACAATTTCCCTACCTACTGCCCAGAACAGGGCTGTTTAGAGACATTTTGGTTACAACTACATGTTAGAAGAGTAACAAAACCTTCGCTTCCTGTCTGACTGGATTAATCAGGTTACAACTATAAACTATGGCACAGTCTATTTTATGTATGTATTTATTATTTATTCCACACTGAAATGTAAATGTATACATTCGCTTTCAAATATTTATACTTAAAATTACAAGCTTAACGGCTTCAATACAACAGCTATTAACGTCCTTTCTTCCCATTGCACACTGTTAAGAGGAAATACTGAGTTTGGCTGATGTCCAGATCATATTCAAATAAACACTGAAGAAGATAAAACAGTCTTAAAAGTTACAACTCACGTGTCCTCATTCTTTGCTTCAAGTGGAGGAGCAGGGCCTCTGGACTGGCCCAGAGGGTCAAAGGTTGAGCCTTCAAAACACAAAGTAAAAAATGTTTAGACAGCTACTATAATCTGTCCTTCTGTATAACAGAAAGAGGATAACTACTCTGAGTGCTTACATTGTCTCTCTACACCAACTATGTCTATAACTTTCACAACGTTTGTGTAAACATTGTGTTATTTACTTTTTCCTTAGTAAGGTATGTTTCTGAGAGTACCATGGACAAGCCCTTCTGAGGGCTTTTGCTCTTTTCCCTCACATTTTCCCTCTGTGTTTATAACAAAAGTTAATAGTATTTTGCATGTGTAAATAAATGGGGGAAAATGCTGATACAATAAGAATGAGCAGTCACAGGGTGACAAGACAAACCCTCATCACATGGTATTCAAAATCCAGATCATCCAGAGAGATTGGTTCACTAAAATAGCTGTGATAGACCATGCATGTCTATGTCTTCCTTAAACTCACCACGAGTCAGGGAGGATGTGTAACCTGCTGCTCTGACAGCGGTCATTGGTCGGGCTGTCCCATCCTGTTACATTTAGCAGCAAAAACCAAAACAAACAATGTAAATACGGGGTTGGCTTGTCACTTATGCTTCCTTGCAATTATGCTCTTCACAAAAATATACTATAAATAAACTATAATTAATGTTAAGTAGTATATGAGGCTGTTATTGAGCTTTGATTAAAAAGGTTGTGAACAAACAAAGGTTTGTAAAACAACCACTAGAACCTACAACAAAACTTATACAAATCAACTTAAAATCACATATTAAATACATCAAGTATCTATGCATACTTACTGGTCAATCCCTCTCACCTGCATAGCTCCAGTCATGGATCTGCCCATTGAAGAGGCCATAGAGAACCGAGTCTTCATATAAGAACAAGACAGGTGAGAATAATTTAAGTATCTTTCCCTGACAACATAATTTAACATGCAAATATGAATTAAATGCATGTGCAGTGAAAAGAGTGTATATTTGATGTGCTCAACATCATTATTTGGTTACTGTGATTGTGTTTTGCCACTATGTGCTGTTTATCCTGTAATTTGATTTAATATAGATCACAATAAAAACTATCATCGCCTTCAATTGCACACAGTGATGTGATTTAATCTCGATAAGCAGCAAAGGTGCTTACAATACATTTTGTCTAATTCATGTCATTTTAAACAAAGAACTCATAGTTTAAAGAAGGTATGTGGGGACAAGAATGTCATTTTGATGTGCTGATTCCAAAAAAATAAGCTTTTTAGCTAGATTACAGCAGGTGCTGTAACCTCTCAAAAGTATGTATTAAGTTTAATTGTACTTACACCAAAGGAAGAAGCTATAGGCCTAGCTCCCATGGAAGTGCCAGGAAATTTAGCAGTCATCTGGAAAATGTAAAAACACGATGATAGTATTATTAAATAAGTGCACTTAACATTTGTGTCGTTGTCGCCCCCCACCCCCCAGTACACAGGCACACATGCACTAATGCTGCGTTCATGCATGTCGGCAGAATGGGGAGGATGGGAACGGTTCCCATAGAAACGACTCGGGAGCGTTCATACGGGAGTTCACTCGGCTGCTTGCTATTACATAACGACACAGATACTCACCGGGGGTCTTCGTCCATGACTTGACCTCACTGCTTGCTTGAAGCTCTCATCATTCTCCAACTCCTTCAAATTGGACACTTATTAGTCCTTATTCTTTGACGTTACATACCAATGCAATGCAAAAGTTACATTTGTACTCACACAAGCAAACATAATTGTTTTAAATGACGTGTTGACAGTTGCCACTTTTCTAGCTCGGAGTGCATTTAGTATTAATGTTAATTGTGTCACTATTAGCTGTGAACTTTGCGTTGAATGCAAGCGATAACACTAGCTTAGCTCAGGGATAGCTAGCGTTAATGCAGCACAGCTGCTAACTCACATCAGAGTCAAATGTTGGATTATAGTCGTTGTAACCCGAATAAAGGTCATCCTCCTCTACTGCCAGATGCACGTGCTCCATTTCTCCGTCTCCAGAGAAGTGGTGGCATGAAATGTTCACGAATATGGAAAACAAACAGTTCAGCGACGTGATAGCAGATACTTTGTTTAATCCCACAATCCAAATCAGCATGGCCGGGACTCTACTTTCCTATCTTCTGATTGGTTACTTGTGCGTCAATTGTCCAGTACCGTTAACATAATTGGTCGAAGCTGAACTCAGCCGTTGCTGGGATACAAGTGTAAACTGCCCACTTGATCATTACGTATACTACACGGTTTTTAAGTTTAGTCTAAAAATGTGTTATACAGCCTAATTATAATTGCATAACTTTTTGTATAAGTGTCTGAGTGTTCTGTTTTCAATTGAGAAAACAATTTGTTACACACGCCCCTGGGATGTTTGGACCTTCCAGGTTACCGTACCGGCTTGTAGCAGTGTGACTCTGGAGGGGCGGCGCCACAATATACTGTAAATTGTGGCCTAATGTACTGTATTGCTAACGGAATATCATGTTAAAATGAGTTCATCTGAGATGAAAATCGTCACTGTAATCGGCAGGTAAGCGAAAAAAATGTTGTATGTGCCAAATGTGGTTAACAGTAGTGATTTTGAATATATTTTTTAGTTTCTTGTTTTCATTGTGTACTAGTTCATGCTCTTAACTCACATCGCCATACAGGACTATACATGTATACTTAGATGTCTTGGCAAGTAATGAAGTCATTATCTAACCTCTTGTACTTTATCATGACACCTTTAAAAAACCTTTACCATGGTATATCATCGTAATCCTGGCTATTTTCGGCAGGCTTCACCCCACTTCATGAAGTATCCAAGCAGTTGTATTTACTTTATCATAACATTGTGTAACTAATAGGCTTAATTTTTATGTTTTTCATATGCTATCTGATATGTCTACACACTTAGTTAAACTTCCCAGTGCTCTGACGTAACCTGAAAAGTAAATACTAAATGTCCCAACTAGATGTTTACTCCTCTTTTTCTAGGTTTTGAGACTTGCTTGTTACTCATTAACAAGTCAAGTCAATATTTTTATTTGCCATTTATGCATAAAGGAATTCTTGTGCAGCTCTGGAGTCAGGTAAGAAGTCAAAAGCCAAAAACAACACTTAGTCTTAAAATAAAAAAGTTACATAAAGGCAACAAAGCATTAACAAGCAGAACATGCAGAATTTTGCTAACTTTGTAAAGCCTGCAATGGGTCCATGTGTAAAAACAGGGCAGGAAAAGGAACTTGAGATCAGCACTTTGAAAAATGAGCAGACGTGTGCAGAATCTACACCAAACTGCTTGTGTTCCTGTTTCAGTGGGCTGATAGGTCGCTCCTGGGCTATGGTGTTTGTCAGTGGAGGCTTCAGAGTAAAGCTCTATGACAACCAACCAGGACACGCTGCTAAGGCCATCGCAGAGATGAGGTGAGCCCCACTGCACAACCTATCATGTGATGTAGTCTAAGTTAAAGACATATTGTCATCTTTGTGTTTATGTTGTGGTCCTAACTAACTAATTGAGTTAATGCTCTAATAGGTCAAGTGATGCTTCATATTTTTCATAGGTGTGTTTTTATCTATTTTAGAATAGACTCATTGATTTATAGCCCATGTTTATAAAAGTAGAAAGTATCATGGAAAGTTACAAGATGCCACTGCCACAGTAGCCTGTAACAGTAGTAGTAGCCTGTTTCAGTATTCTAGGGACAGATCAGCATGGCTATATAAACCGGCCTCCATGTACTCATGACTCACAAGAACCCTTGTCCAAAATGTACCCTTTTCTTCCTTCCAGCACTCACAGAGAAGACCCATGGACACTGCATGATTAGTGGCTTCCCCTTACTTAGGAACATATGCACTGCATTTACATGTACTTGACAAACCAGATTACCTGTGGAAGCCTGATTGCAGCAGAAATCAGAGTACTCAAAAACCAGAGTATACATGAGTTTCTAGGTTCCTCCTAGGGACAAATACATGTAAAACCACTACAGTCTTAATTTGAAAAATACTGTCAGGAAAAAAACTAGCAAATGTAAAGATTTTTATAAGCACTGAATCCTTATCCTTATTGACCTGTAAATAGCCTACAAACATCTACTGTAACTGCTTAGCCTGCAGTATATTCAGACCACGTGGACAATAGAGGGTGTCAGTGTGCTAGACTTTCCACCTCCTTCTCTTCTGATTTCATGCAGAACAAATGTGCTGACTGTTGCTAATCCTGTGTCCTGTTTTTATACAGTGTAAGTAATAGTATTCTGACAAATGTTTCTGACTCTTATGGTCCAGTATCTGTAATAATAAATAACTGCTGTCACTGGGCTGCCATGATTGGCAGTTTTTGGTTTGTTAAAAAACCAGGTTGACAACATTCAGGCATCTTCCCACAAACAAAGTTTTCATAAAAATCACCTCCTGAAGAAATGTCCGATTCAATCACTGTCTGTTTACATAGTTTATATTATATATTATTGAATTGCTCACATTTACATCATATTTATATTTAGATAATAACCCTTAGACATTAAAAGAATACATTGAGACAGGACAACTAATTTCATACAGTCTTTGGAGGGAGTGTGTGGGTGTGGGTGTTACCTCTCCTGCTCTGTCGGCTCAGGAAGCAGCTGGAGGAGCTGGAGGATGCCCACATGCTGAGAGGTGAGCTGACCGCTATGCAGCAGCTTGCCCTGCTCAGCAGTCATGATGACCTATCTCAGGCACTGGAGGGATCTTTCTTTGTTCAGGTAACACACTAGACTAGCACCAGCACCGGCACCATCCACTCTGTCCCTTTGTCCCCCATGCAAAAATCAAGGGGAATCAAGTGGATAGAGTGTAGTATAGTTTATTGTATTCTATCTATGCATCATAGGCGTAAAATAATCTCACAACAGTATGCTCTGGCATTTTCAAGATTACACTGATCATCCCCAAGGGGGCACCGCATCATTGGTTTACACATTGTAAGGCACCTGAGACACCACTGGTCAAATTTAGTATAAATGTTAAACGATAACTTTTTAACTTGCTGTATTTCCCCTAAAAGCTGGGATGAGGACTCTATAGCTAGTGATAATTTTCTTATCACTACCTCTGTAGTAGATATTTTAGGAGACAAAAAGTGTTAATCCGTGCCCTCGGGTAACTGGTTAGCCTCCGAAAGTGCTCAGAACAAACATGATTTCAGTCAAATAATCTTTCACACTTGTCTCTATATTAATTAGCTATAATGGCTCCCCCAGACAGCAGCCCAAATCTTGTGTTTGCTTTCCTTCTGACTCAGAGATAACCATGAAAAATGAAAAAATGATTTGATTGAAATTATGTTTATTCTGAGCTCTCTCTGCAGCCAAATAATTGCCCCAGTGACACTGTCTAACATGAATTTTCATTTTCCCTGAATCTCTACAATGGGGTAATTAATACAATTAGCACAAGCTATAGAATCACCATACACACTTTTAGATGAAATATAGCTGGTAAAAAAAAAAAAACTGAAGTTATCCTTTAACCTGATCTCACAGCTGGGATTAGACATTTCACAAAGTTATACTGATTGGCTCAGAAGTGATTACTCCTTCAGTCTGTGGGAATTACTCTGGTTCCCATTAATGCTCAATAGGAAACACATATTCTAAGTAGGCGCTAGTATGTAAATAAATGTCAGATATTTAAGACCAGATGTCTCTATTTCACTTTGTCCTCATTTACTAATATTTATTTTGGATCAGCAGCAAGAAATGACAATTCTAATTATAACAATTTATCGACCTGAGTTCAGACCTGTGGATTTTATGTGCAAACATAGACACAGCTAATTGAAAGTTACATTTTAAGCTAGGAAATTGTCCTGCGGGCCACCCTGCCCTTTGTTAAAGCAGAGAATGGTGCTCTTCATCACACAGAGAGACAGGTAGGACCATAATACATCAATACCCTGTGCCAAGTTCACCCTAACAAGGAACAATGCAGCACTTATTAAAAACAGGGAACTACCAGGTCAAGAAAATCAGCTTCACCCTTCCTGAAAGCATACCATCAACAGATCCAAGTCTCACTGTGTTACTGACTGGGGCTTTTCTAGGGGAGAAGAGGAAACAGGAGTTTGTACCAGTCAGACTGGTTACAGAACATCAGTCGCTCATAGTGACTGATGTTAATCTGTACTGATGTGCTCGCTGCATGGGCTCTTACCACTCCTTACATTAATTATTTTCAGGGACCTCATAAAGTATTCAGGCCCCTTCAATTTTTGCACACCTCACTTTGTTATAGATTCAACTTTAAATGAATTTAGAACATGAACATTGTCATTTGCTATCAATCTCCACTTAACATGACAATGACTCGGTGGCAAAGTGAAATTTTTCTGCAAATACATTCAACATCAAAAACTGAAATGTTCCATTTACACAAGCATGTAGACCCTTTTTTGAGTACTTTGTAGAAGCCCATTCAGCTCTATAAGCCTCTGGATTTGGACATTTAAGCTCTTTCTTTTGACATTCTTCTGACAACTCCTCCTCAGATCCATCTGATTGAGACTGAGGTCCAGACAGTTGTCGTATCCAACCCAGTGCCTAAATCACAGATACAGTAAATCTATCATTTGCCCCATGGAGAAGATGTAAAAAGTCAGATTTTAACTTGTAATGTGTTTTTTGTTCATGAGAGGAGAAGCACATTTTTAAACAGGCTTTATTCAGATATGCTGCTTTCTCAGCCAGTTATTGCAGTTCTACATACTTTAGAACCACTATTTTAAGAGGACATTGCCTTTTCACTACTGCCTTTAACAGTTACACCTGTCCAGACAGACATAAAATGCAGCTAAGCCTGACCTAAAACCCCAGGAATTGGATTCAATCTTGTTTTTGTATCAGTGTAGATTCTCAGAAGCCAAGGGCAATAGAATAATTTGGCACTTAACAAGAAACAAAATGCTAGATCTCTCTTTATTGTTGTGATAACTGATGTTTTCTTCACTGTGATGCTTTGCTGATGCTCTATCAAGATTTATTGGTTTACCCATTCTGAAGTTCACATCACATACACTGGAAGTGGTTTAGTATTAGACTGCAAGATTATATTATTCAGTATAATATTTAACACAGTTTTTATTTCAAAAGGAAAGTTTAAAATGTGGGAGCAGGAAATTGCTGTACTGTATGTTTCAAACACCTTGGTCAGAGATCATACTTACTCAGTTACAGACAGTGCAATGACTGCTGTAGTACATTTCTTTTGTAACTTCACATTTTCTGTGTGTATGCACTTGACTTTCCCTGTATGTATGTGTGTATTTTCCAGGAGTGTGTATTTGAGCAGCTTGAGGTCAAGCAGTGTGTCTTCCAGGATGTAGAACAGCTTGTAGGAACAGATGTCATCCTGAGCAGCTCCACCTCCTGTCTAGTGCCAAGCAGTGTTTTCTCTAAAGTGCAGAACAAGAGTCGCTGCCTCGTCTCCCATCCGGTTAGTGCTACTACAGTCTTGGCACCAGCCTGCACTGTACAAAAAAAAAAAAGTTAAAAAAAAACTGTAATATTCTCTGGGGTGCCATAAAATTACCAAAAAATAACAATCTTCTAAAAACACAGTAATGTCCCATAAGTTTAAATGCAGTTTTTCCTCCATCCATTATCTATACCACTTAGTCCCGAACGGAGTTGCAGGGGGTCTGGAGTCTATCTCAGCCACTCACTGGGCGAGAGGCAGGGTCCGCCCTGGACAGGTTGCCAGTCTATCACAGGGCTGACATGTAGACAAACACCCACTCACACTCACTCCTACAGGCAATTTAAAGTCACCAATCAACTTAAGATGCATGTCTTTGGACTGTGGGAGGAAACCGGAGCACAGGGAGAATATGCAAACTCCACACAGAAAGGCAAAGGGTCAGCCAGGGCTCGAACCCGGAACCTTCATGTTGTGAAGTGACAGCGTAAATCACTGCTTCACCATGCCGCCTAAATGCACTCATTGTTTTTACATTATAATGGACCACCAAAATAATTTCAGTCCACCAGGTAGGTTTTTACTTGTCACTTCCAAATAATGAAAGAAGAATAAAATTGGAAGTTTTACCTGATTTTGTTTGTTGGACACTGAATTCAGTACTCAGCTATTTTTACAAGCCACTTTCAATGCTGTAGCAGTGAAAAAGATTAGAGTACATCTCATCTTCTAATGGTAAATGATGGTAAATTCCATGCAAGTGATTGTTAGAGTTGTCAAACCACAGCTAATAGAGACCGGTCAGCTAAACTGGGAAAGTGTTTCTATAGCTCATTTTGTATTTTCAGCCTTAAATTGAAACATGCCATCGCCCACTTCCCTCACAGCAGTCAAATACTTTGTTGCATATGAACAAACAAGCAATCTTTTTCAGTGTTCCACTTGCTTATGAGGCATTTATATTCAGTTGTTTTGATTTTTACTTTTAATAAATGCAACATGTTTCAGGCTTTATACACTGACCCTGAAAACAAACATCATGGCTTCATGACAATGGCAGCGATGCTTATCAACTGTCAAAATCAGTATAATGGTTTGCACATCTGTACTGTAGAAAAGGAAATAAGGGCACAAATTGTTTATTTATGTCAGATATAAAGGTGTTACTTCATGATAAAATTGGTGTTTATTTTATTACGCTTAGTGTATCATCAACATTTTAGATAATGCAAGTTATCAATCACAAAAAATCTCTGAAGTGAAAATTCTTTTCTGTTATTTTATAAGCTTTCTGGTACTCAGTGTGTTAACATGGACTCTCTTTTGAGTAAAGTTAAAATGACAGGTGTCCCCACCAAGCTTAAAACTGGTGTTGTTGTCAAAACTGCACCATCCTGTTCTTTTCAATACTTTGTTGTCAAGTAGGACACTGATTAAGTTTCTTAAGTACAACTTAAGAAAACAGTGTAGTGAAAAGGTGGCCGTGTAGGATAGTGTACTCTATTGTTGTGCTTTATGCTCTCTAATGTAATGAAATAAGACAGTTATCACAGCACAGTTGGTCCTACTGTGAACAATAATCCATTGTCTTCAAACAAGGTAAAATCTCAGTTTTAGCTGGGCTGTTGGGCCAGTCAGTTAATAATGATGATGAGATTTTGTTTAGTAGTACTGTGATCTGTTTCAAATATGTCTAAAAGATCATGGAGACCCAACTTAATTATCTTTTGCCTGAATAATGGTTTTAGGATTTTACATTTTCATTAACACATTACCATATGTAATAACTTTGTCAAGTCATTTATACATGAAGAAAGATCACCAATGCATAAATCTTTGTATCAGTGACATAGCCACCATATGATGTGACTGTCATGTCCTCCTCAGGTAAATCCACCCTACTATGTCAAACTGGTGGAGCTGGTGCCTCACCCAGAGACAGCAGGGGCAGTTATAGACACCACCCATGCCATAATGACCAAGGTAAAGATCCTACAGTATGATTATGATGATACAATATGATTACCCATTCACTGGAATCACCGGTCTCGTAAATCTAAATGATAGTTTGTCACTCGACCCTGTTACCAGACAGTGATAGCAAACCTCTGACAACAAAATTAGTTCACTATTGCATTTTCCAGATAAATCCTTGCAAGTTTCTGCATGCTGAATTTCGTAATATGCTCAAACGAATGGAAACCTTTCTGGAAGAATTATGATCAGTTTAGTTCCTTGTTCTAAGGTTGGCAGATGTAACCCATTTTTTACATCATTTTCTTAAACATGCAAAGTCACAGGTGTTGTCTCTTAGGAACTTCTACCTTTCGTGTCATGGCTGGTTTCTCTTGATTCAGGTTGGCCAAGCACCAATACGCCTGAAGAAAGAGATTGATGGTTTTGCCCTCAACAGAGTCCAAGCAGCCATTATCGCAGAGTCCTGGAGGCTGGTCCAGGTCAGTGTCTACGTGGCCAATAAGGCCAGTTACTGCACAGCTAGTGTGCAATTTGAAACACACCTCACAATAGTATGTGATGGCCCATGCCATTTTACATCTGCTATATATTTTTGTTTGTTTGTTTCCCTTTTGAAAGATATGACATTAACACCACACCAGGGTTAAGGTCTGAATGAGTAGATGGCTCTGCAAAGCCAAAACACCAGTTCTGCCACAGAAAGCTAAATACACAGCTAAAACAGTGAATGCTAAATTGCTGGGAGAAACTGCTAGCTACAACTAAAGCAAAATTTTCTTTTTTCTTTCCTAAGTACCTTCTCTAATTGAAAAAAATGCCTAATTTGATGAAGAAACATTTTGGTAATTTAATTTGTTAGCCCCCTCACTTAAAAAGACAGGAGGCAAATCTCATGAAAAGGGTAAAATAACAGCCAAACTACTTTGGCTAAAAGATAACTAGCCTAGCTTAGCAGAATATAGCATTCTATTTCGTATAGACTTCACCATCTAAAAGCTGTTGCTATTGAGATTTCTTTCACTGTGCCCTGCACTGGGGCTGTCCCCAAACAGGTCCACTGTAGTGGCATAAATGCCAGCATGACCTGAGATAGGCTCCCTCTTTTTCTTCAGCACTGTTAGAGTGATTCCTAACAATGTCTAAACAGCAAAGATCAAATGCCAGACTCCAGCACTGTACCGCCATCACCGTGTGCCCAGGCTGCGATACAGGCTTCATTATGCCCAACAATCCACACCCCCGCTGCGAGGCCTGCCTCGGCTGGCTCTCTCACCTCAGGCCACTTGCCCCTTCTGTGCTTGCCTGCCTTTGGCAAGCACCAACGAAGAGCAGAGGCTTTTGCCATTACTAGAGAGCAGGATCCGGATGATGACAGCTGGGCGAACTGTGGTGATGATCCCCTGGCAGATGCTCCCCTGGAGTTGTTTGGTGTGGATGGGCCTGAGTCTGTTGAGTCACTTCCTTCTGTTACTGGCTCCCACAGTTCCTCTGGCCGACATGGGCACCAGTGGAGATGAGCTTCCTCCAGCCCAGCAGCACATTTTCACCGCTGGTCAACCCCTAGCATTCGAGGCTCTGCTCCACAATCTGCCGGAGATCATCAGCAAGGCTGCAGACCACAAGGGTATCTCTCTCCTGCCGGCTGCCCATTCTCCCCCCCATCAGACATGGGGGAGACTTCTACAAGACAGAGCAGTGGAGCAAGCACCTCCAAATTTCCAGCCATCTGACCCCTCTTATCAGAGGCAGCGGAGCAGCCTGGGAGCCTGAGGGCTCTGGTCACCTGCTTCAAGCCCCTTACCAGGGTACAGGAGATGATAGACCTCAGCTTTCCTGTCGTTCTGCCCCTGGAAACAAGCATCTCCTCTATCTCGCTTCCTAAGGTGGTGTTTTTCGGCAGGAGATGGCCGACTCCTCCTCTCCCATGTGACCAGGTCACTGCCCACCTCTCGGACCGCATTCACCAATGCGCATCCCAGGCAGGTGTAGCCATCAACAATGTGGCTCTCCTCTCTGCATCTGTCTCTTCCCTCGTTGCACAGCTCGGGGCTCCCCACCTCCCACCTATCGGTGCCTATGAGTTGTGGCTTCTCTCCGGCCCGTGATGAAGATGGCGAAGCTCCACTTGGAGCACTCGCTTCTTCACAGCCCTTTCACCCCTGCCTTCCCATGGGCGGTGAGGAGGGAACACTTGGCCCTCACAGTGACAGAGAGGGCACTGCAGTGACTGGTGACAATGTTCACGGACACCCCACAAACAAGTGCTCATTCGCTTTCAGAACGCTACCCAGTATGGCGAGAGTGGCTGTCTATGAACAGCTGATGATGAAGAGGCCATTTCACATGCTCACCACAAAGCAGGTGCTGGAGTGTGTGCGTCCGGGTGACTGGTTCACATCCATCTGCCTAAGAGATACTTACTTTCATGTGCCCATCATCCCCAAACACAAGAAATTCCTGCGCTTTTCCTTCCAAGGTGTACGGTTCCAATACAACTGACTGCCCTTCGGTTATTCTCTGGCTCCTCGCACATTCTCCAGGTGTGTGGAGATGGCACTGAAGCCATTATGCAGGATGGGAATCGGAGTCCTTTTTTATCTAGATGATCTGATTCTGATGGCACCTTCCAGATAGCAGGCTGCATCCCACACGCCGGAGCTGGTGCAACAGCTGACACAGCTGGGTTTTGCAGTGAACTGGGAAAAGAGATCGCCACTGCTGTGTCAGTCAATCATTTACCTGGGGGTACACCTGGACTCTCTCAGCATCAGCAAAGCTGTCACCTGCCAGGCAGGAGGCGCTTTCATCTCTCCTACAGCGCATCATTCCCCGCACGAAGGAGACAGCTCTGTCTGTGATGCGGTTACTGGGCACAATCTCAGCCAGTCGTGTAGTGGTTCCCCTCTGTCTCCTCCATATGAGGAAGCTCCAGAGGTGGTTCGGCTGCCTTCGCCTCGACCCAGTGCGTCACAAGTGCATGCTAACAGTCCCCTCCTTGGTCCAGTCAGATCTGGCGTACTGGAGAACTCCCAGTGTAACAGCAGCAGGAGTTCCCTTCAGCAGAGTCACGTCACACATATCGGTGTTCACAGGTGCGTCTCTGCTCAGTTGGGGAGGCACGTGTCTGGCACAAGTGGTGTCAAACCCCGTCTCTCCACATCAACTGTCTGGAGCTGGCCACAGAGTTGAACATGTTAAAACATTTTGCACTGACACTGAGAGGCAAATGGGACAACACAACAGCAGGAGTGGATGCCTTTGCTCATCACACATGGCCCAGAGGTGGTTTTTACGCCCATGGCACAGGCCTCTCCTAAACACCTTTCACTGAAAACTGTGCTCCTCGGCTGCTCAGCTGCCTTGAGGCCGAACCCGGCGTACGCACTGAAAATGATAACATCTTCTTTTCGATCCAGACTCATCGCCCTGGATAGGTTTTTTTCCTCCCCCACACAGAGATGGGTCACAAAAAGAGCTCTATACCCTCTGTCTGATACGTGCACTGTCCCATTACGTGGCCCACACAGAAGCTGTCAGACAAACTCAACAGTTGTTTGTGCATTACAGAGAGCACTCTCTTGGTCAGCCCCTGACAAAAAAGCGGACATGTGCACAGCAGCCTCCTGGGCTTCTCCATGTCCTTTCACTTGTTTCTACCTTCAAGACACATCCGAGTTTTCACTGGCTTTTGCAAGCATTTACTGCTTAATGTTAATTTTCTCTCTCTTCTCTATATGTAAAGTTGTTTTGCTGTTTTTACTCCCTAATGTTAATTTTTTTTCTGTCTGTCTTGTATGTAAAGCACCTTGAGTGGCCATTAGGTTGGAAATGGGTGTGATACAAATAAAGCTGAGTGAAGTTGAGTTCTGCTGTAAAGACATCAAAAACAGAACCTGTTCAGATCAGAAGTTCAACTCTTTTGTGCCAACTACTGACTCAATTAGAAGATAATTAAAGCTGTAGTGGATTAGTGCTGACCTCTGTGGAGATGAGTCACTACTGTATGATAGAACAAATCCCAGCTCTCATTCCAGTGTCAGCACACATAGGCCTTAATAACCCTCAAGAGGGGCTTAGATCACTCTCTTCCTCTCTCTCCCTCTTTATTCCCTGTCTTTTCTCTGTTGGAGATGTGTAACAAAGAACAGCCCTTTCACTGCTCCATGTATCCTGGTCCCTGACATTTCTCTACTTCTAAGTTACAATGTGTAACCGTATCAGACAGACTGTGAGTGTGAGCTCTCTCTCTCTCTCTCTCATGTGTACAAACACACATAAAAGGTACACACAAGGTAAGACAACTGCAGGCAGCGACAAAGACCTATAAAATTAACAAGATAGGGTGCCACACAGGCAACAACAACATGGGTGTGACTCGCATCATGTTGTCATTTATTTCAACAGCGATATTTGTTCAGTGAACTAACAAAGATTTGATATGTTGTCATGTGCAGCTCATTTAGAAAAAATATCTGGAATGTCTACAATCAAACAAAAGCAGTGTCGTGTGAATAAAAGACTTTTGTTCCTAAAATGAATATGTAATGAAAGGGAACTCCCACATGCCTGGCCCCTCAGAATATCTAAAGGAAATGCTTTCAAACAGTAAATTTACATGTAAATAAATAGGAACAACAGCTGTGCCAGTGAAAATCTCCCTCATAGTTTACATAGAGTCATTAGAGCCTTTTATACAAATATACAACTTGATTTAACTAGGAGAGGGCCTCACTGAAAAATAACAGACTTGTAAAATGTAAAGGGAATAATCATGATTTACAGCAATAAATAATCATTTCTCCCAGTATTTAACCAGAGAACACAGTAATCTGTGCTTCTGACCAAAGTAGTACTGATGACATGTGTAGCAACAGCTTAATTTTCTTTTTGTGGGTTAGATCAGCCATATCAAATAGCTTTACATTTTAATTTTTCTGTAGTGAAATCTCATATTGGAAGCTAGCATGATATGAAAAAAATTGAAATTCTTTTCTGGGGAGCTTTAGTTTTAAACCAGAGAGGCTTGTGATCTGAGAGTTGTTGGCTACAGGAATACACACAAACAGTCATAACAGGCTCATCCTCTACATCTGACACTGCATCCTCAAGATGACTCCTGCAATGTGGTGGTATTTGTGTAGTGTTCTTAAGACACGCTCCAGTAAACTTAGGATAATGTTTCAGAAAGAATTACACAAGTGTGTTCAGCTGTTGAATTACACTAATAACAACTGGAAGAATGGAGGTGAGCGCAAACTTTTGACCAGTGGTGTAGAGAAAATCCCCAGAACCTTGAACTAGTTACAATCCAGTACAATGATCCTGCAATACAAGTGAGACGATACACTACATATGTGGTGTTGCAGTTTTGTATGTTTTCCCTATGAGAAATCTTTTATATACAGTACATTGGTGCAATGATAATACAATTGGATACTGTCAGTGAGCTCACAAATGATGTTTTTTCCATTATGTGGCATAGCAATGTGGCACTTTTGTAACAGCACTCAGAAAAGACCACTTATTAAGGCAGATGTTACTGAAGATTTTTGTTGGTGACACACTCCTGTAAAGAGCAACAGTCATTATGGGATTAAAAGGAATAGGATTACTTAACAACAAAGGTCCTGGGCTTGTCAGTTCTGACTTCTTAAGGCTTTTGGAAAATGTTCTCTCTCCTCAAGTGACTCTGGAGTCTTTGTTTCAAGTGGCACTCCTTGGATCACTAATGACCCAAGTGAGCCTGCAGTCAGATGAACACCCCTTTTAGTCGATGCTGACCTCAAGAAACTCACAGCAGTCACCGGGATTAACAGTTTGCTGGCTTTGCTGATTTCTGAGAATTAACACACTCCGTGTACTTTGAGGAAATGAAGCAGAGGTTACTGTGTCCCTCTCCCTCCATGCCTCCCCCATGTGATACCTATGGGTTCACACTGGCCTGTGAAAACTCAGGCTCATATCTACAGTACATGACATTACAGATCAACTGTGGCTCACTTGCTTGTGAGGCCCCTGTTGAGGAGAATTAACCCTGAGGGCACCCTTAGGCCCTGGCTGACAGAAATGCCACACAACTGTTATAAAGTGTTTGTCCTGGAAGGAGCTCCAGCTGAATGCATCACACAGCATCCTGTCACCATTCACATTTAAGTCGAAATAAAAAACTATGCTTACAAGATCCTAATTACAACAGTGAAAACAAAGGATCACAAATCAAACCCATCAAATGCTTGTGTACAGTGGAATGGCATATGGCAGAACAACTTTAATGGGTTTACAGAGAGCTTTGAACTAATCTATGTCAAAAGAATGTAGTAGAAATTTTGAATAATTTGCCATGTTTTAACTAAGACTTTTTGAAACATTTGGGTCAATCAAGCAAGCATGCTCCCAGACATCTCCAGCCTACAAGAAGGAAATCTTAATAATGACCAGAGGTTTGGTTTTGAGTATGAAACCCTGTTCTCTGAGAGTGGCCTTGTGATCCTTCTTACCTAACAGCCACTCTTCCTCACCCCTCCAAACACACACACACAGAGAAAACAGTCCTTGAGTCAGGGCCAGCATTAGAAAACAGAGCAGCTGAGAAAGCAGCTTGTTGCCCCCAGTGACTACAGCAGAGAACAGACCCATTGTTGGATACAAGGCCCAAACAAAGACGACCCTGTCCCTCTCTCCTCTTGCTCACACTGCTCTGTGTATCTGTATCCAAGCTTTGATTTCCTCTGTGGTCAGCCAACAGGTATCTCCAACCTAAAGATACTTGAACCACTCCATCCTTCCCTCCATCCTCTGCCCACCTGTCCTGTACTGTACTAATCCTGAGACTGATTTGGCTGATTAGAAACCCTTATACAGTGAGAGTAGTCTGATGGGATCAAAGGGAACGTGGTCTTACCCTGGAGGTAAAAAGCCACAATTTTGTTGAAATGTTATTAATTTATTTTACCTGCAACATCATGCAAAGCAGGAGTTGTTTGTTTTCTGGCACATGAGAATGCAGCTCAGTGGAAAACACTGCATATAGTGAAAGAGGAAAAAATTTTAAATCTGCTGCAGGAAGATCTGCTCATACATTTACTGACTGATTTATTTATACTTTTATTGTAAGGAATATAGACTGAAGTGAAATGAGATGAAGGGCCTACTTCTAGCAGTTTTTCCCTCTCTTACTCCATCAGGATGGCATTATCTCAGTCAAGGACATCGACCTGGTGATGTCAGAGGGCCTAGGAATGCGTTATGCCTTCATTGGTCCCATGGAAACGATGCACCTTAATGCACCTAAAGGTAATGTTTGTTTTTTGCTCATGTAAACAGGTCACAGCTCAACGTTCCCCTTTAATCTCACAAACTCAACTGTATCAGGCTCAGGGCAGGTTATGACATGAAACACAATATGCTTGTCATGTTTGGTTTGGCCACCACACTCTCGGGCTCGGACAGAAATATGTGGCCTGATCCATACTCTGGTCTACTCATCACAAGTAGTACTATTGTTTGTTGTCTGTAGCTCTGGAGGGAGTTCTCCAAAGTTTAAAATGACAGAAGGCTCGTGTTTATAAACTAGACAGGTGGGGTTTGAATGAAGTGGACATTCAGGAAGCAGAGAGGGTTTTTAAAAAATGCTGTGGAGTTGCACTATGGAAATTGCAAGTTCCAGTGTTTTTTTTTTTTTTTTAACAGTAACCATACTGGATCATTAAAACATTGGATAATATGCCCCCAAATGCCTCAGTTTTGATCATTGGGTTTTGGTCAGTACGAACAAGATCCATTAGAAATCAAGCTGTTAATTCTGGATTTCTAATTTCACATTTAGGTACAGTAAAGATCCCACCCACCAAATATAATATTCTCATCAGGTCGGCTTGACGCCACCTGCCTCTCTCCCTTTTTCTCTCCATTTCTTTATTCTCTCTTGCAGGTCCTGCTTCTGGTGGTGTGCACAGCTGAGACACATCACCTGTTCAGTGGTTACCGGGGTGCAACACAGCTGTGACACATTTCCTGATCGCCAACGTCGATACTTAAGGTGCTGGCAAATGCTCCTGCGTTGCCAGTACGTTGAGGATGTTCTTCTACACAGTTTGGTTTCGCTACTCTTACGCTACTTCACCTACGAGACTTCTGAGGACTCCACCCTCCGAGTACATCAGCTGTCATATCTCTCAGTGGCTCGAGTGTCATCTGCAGCGGCTTGCATTTCCTGAACCACGCATCTCTACTCACCTTCCCTGAGTTTACGGCTAAACTCCTCACCTGGTCAAGCCAGCCTGCATGTGCTTCCTGCAATCTTCTCCTCTCCACTGCAACTCTCTTTTTTGTTCCTGGCATCTCCCTCTACCCGGTTCCCATTAGTAATACTGTATCTACACCACCTAAACTCTAGTGATCTCCATCTGCTCTCTCAGCTACTCGCAGCTACCTGCCCTCATCTCCACTCCGTGGGTTCCAACTAAGTTGTCCCTCCACTCAGCCTGCACTTCACCAACCCAGACCTCCTCTATCAGACAACTCCATCGGAAATCACCATCTCTCCTGATAACCTGCTAATTGCTTACACTAAAGAACATGACTTTACCATTGTGTCTGCCTTCTGAGTCCTGCTTGCTTGCTTGCTCACCTTGTTCCTGCGAGTGAGCGACCATAACAGAATGTCCTGGCCGATGTGAACTCTGCAGGCTATGAGGCTATGGTACTGGTCACCCCACTACGCCATCAACCCTCACCAGGTACGGTGTGCAGATTGACCACCTCGGGCAAGCACTACATTCCTAAAACGAACCAGCCAAACAATGAACTCACTCGACCATGTCAAGGACTTAGACATTCTATCACAGATACTGTAGCACCTGTTCATCAGTTTGGACCCAATCAGCGACCCCGTGGAGGGCCTAGCCATCTGCAATAAAATGGAGAGGCTTGTTCGGAGCCGAACACGGCTGGCCCAGCTCCCTGCCATTGCGAGCTTTCTCTTGCAGATTGAGTACCTACGAGCAGAGCAGGAGGCCCTTATGGACACTGTTCCCCAGAGCACCCCTTTCTCCGTCAGTCTGGGGGTACATATTCTAACCCCAGACTCAGATCCGGACCCTCCTGTCCCTGAGCCCTCGCCCTACCTGTGCACTTGCCTTGCCATCTGTCCTGGCGGTCTCAGTGAGGGGGAGAAGGGAAGCAGGGGCCCGCCTCAGCCAGCCTAACTCACCTTGTCCTGGCCATCAGAGACCCGTCTGAGTCCTGCAGAAGCCCGAGCAATTCACCGGAACCTGAAGGCTCAGATGGTGTCTCCCCTCTCGATTATCCACCCTCAGGCCGATCCCCAGCTGCAGCCTCAGGCTGTCCTAGAGCTGCGCCCTGTCTCCCTGGGCAGGGGCCACAGGCATAGAAGGTGTCCAACGTCCCAGCCCGATACCCAGCTACAGCAGCCATCTCCGTCTCCACTGATCCTCCAGCTGCAGCCTCAGCCAGAGCCTGAGCCTGTGTCCCCACAGCAGCTTCCTCCAGAGCCCGAGCTGCCACCTCAGCCCCAACCTGACTCCCAGCTGTCACCTCAGGCAGTCCCTGAGCTGCACCCCGTCTCCCGAGGCAGAGGTCGCAGGCGAAGCAGGAAAGTGTCCGAGCAGCAGCAGCAGCAGCAGTCCCGCCTCCTCTAGGCCTCCCTCTGCCCCAGCTGGGCCTCCCTCTGCCGCAGCCCTCGCCTCCTCTAGACCTCCCGCTACCGCAGCCCACGTCTCCTCTAAACCTCCCGCTACCGCAGCCCACATCTCCTCCGGTCCTCCTGCTGCAGCAGCCTTGTTTGTCCCATCCAGACCTCCAGCAGCTGCAGCCCTTGCCTCCTCCGGGCCTCCTGCTACCGCAGCCCTCGCCTGCTCTAGACCTCCCGCTACCGCAGCCCACACCTCCTCCGGTCCTCCGGATGCAGCAGCCTTGTCCGCTTGACCCACCCCATTTGGCCCTCCAGCAGCCTCTGCAGCCTCCCCGTCCATCCCATCCGGACCTCCAGCTGCAGCAACCTTCGTTCCAGCCTGACCCCCCAGCCCTGGCCAGCTCCCCAGCAGCTGCAGCCTCAGCCGGACCCTCAACTGCAGCCGCCTCTCACAGAACCCAAGGGGGCCAACATTGCCTCACTTCCTGCCTCTGCTCCATCTACCAGCTCTGCGTCAACTCTGCAGCCCAGCACATCACCGGTCCTGCCCTTCAGCGACCAGCAGCCACCGTCCCATCCGGTTCCTGAGCAGCAACAGCCACTGTAGCCACCGTTCCATCCAGTCCTCCAGCAGCAGCTGCCGCCTCTGCCTGATTCAGGGCTCCAGCTGCCGCTGCTGCCACCTTCGCCTGGTTCTGGGCCCCAGCAGCTGCTGCTGCCTGGTCCAGGGTTCCAGCTGCTACCTCTAGTGCCGTCTCCGCCTGGTCCAAGTCTCCAGTTTCCTGTCCGGCACCGAAGCTGCCCTCACGAGCGGCCTCTCAGATCTCCAGCCCGGTACTGGGACTGTCCTCCAAAGCGACCTCTCAGACCTCCAGCCTAGCGTCGTAGTCGTCCTCCCACACGACCTCTCAGTTCTCCAGCCTGGCGTCGTGGTCTTTTCTTTATACTTTATATCTTTATTGTCATTGTACATTGTACAACAAAATTAAAATGCAATCCTTCGATAATAAAATAATCATAAATAATAAAAACCCAGCAAAATTACACACTCGCATCCATACACATCTGACTATTGCACGGCTCCCTTAAAAACACACAAAATAAATAAACCCATCTATCATTCAGATTTTGAGATTTTAGCAGCATTTAAAGCAACAATAGCTCTCGGATAGAAGCTATTTCTTAATCTGTTTGTCCTTGCTTTAATTGTTCTGTATCTTCTCCCCGAAGGCAGCAGCTCAAACAGACAATGTTCAGGGTGTGATGGGTCCTGCAAAATGTTTTGTGCTTTTTTCAAGCAACGGGAACTGTACAGTTCTTCCAGAGATGGTAGGGGGCAGCCGATGATCTTCTGAGCTCTGGTGATAACTCTCTGGAGCGCTCTCCTGTCTGCAGCTGTGCAACTGGCAAACCAGGCACAGATACAGTATGTTAAAATGCTCTCTATTGAGCAGTGGTAGAAGGACACTAGCAGTTTCTCATTCAGATTGTTTTTCTTCAAAAGACTGAGAATACAATCTCTGCTGGGCCTTCTTCACCAAAGCAATGGTATTAGCGCCCCAAGTCAGGTGCTGCTCAAAGGTGACGCCCAGGAACCCAAAAGCGGCCACCCTCTCCACCTGATCTCCGTCGATGAACAGTGGTTTAATGTCCGTTTTATTCCTCCTAAAGTCCACCACCAGTTCCTTGGTCTTGGCGGTGTTGAGGATCAGGTTGTTTTCCCGACACCAGCCAGAAAGCCACTCTACCTCATCCCGGTACGCGGACTCATCATTCCCGGAGATAAGCCCCACGACAGTGGTGTCATCAGCGAACTTAATGATGGTGTTGCTGGGGTGGGAAGAGGTACAGTCTTGTGTATATAGCGACCTCTCAGTTCTCCAGCCTGGCGTCGTAGTCGTCCTCCCAAGCGACCTCTCAGTTCTCCAGCCTTGCATCGTAGTCGCCCTCCCAAGTGACCTCTCAGTTCTCCAGCCTGACGTCATAACCATCCTCCCAAGGGCCTCTCTGCACTCCAGCTGGGTATGCTCCTCCCTCATCTCCACTCTGTGGGTTCCAACTAAGTTGTCCCTCCACTCAGCCTGCTCTTCACCAACCCAGACCTCTCTATTGGACGTCTCCATCGGAAATCACTGCCTCTCCTGATAACCTGCTAACTGCTCACAATGAAGAACGTGACTTTACTGTTGTGTCTGCCCTCTCCTGCCCTGTCCTGCTTGCTTGCTCACTTTGTTCCTGCAAGTGAGCGACCATAACAGTTTTATGTCATACTAGCAGACAACATTATTAATTGTGGTTCAGTGGGTAGAGCAGTCATCTCCCAACCGGAGGGTCGGAGGTTCGAATCTCGGTGCCTGTAGTCCACGTGTCAAAGTGTCCTTGGGCAAGACACTGAACTCCCAAGTTGCCCCGATGGTTAGAGCCATCGGTGTGAGTTGGTGCCGCAGATGGCTGCCATCGGTTCTGTACCGGAAACAAATTCCTTGTGTGTGTAACATGCTTGGCCAAATAAAGGTGATTATTATATACAATTCAGAGGTGATGACTGAAGGGATGCATATATTTCATTTATTATATTGTATTTTATTTAAACCGTTTTCCAATAAAACTCATTTATTTGTCATTTAATACTGAAATGTCTTTCTTTGTAAGGAAAGACAATTTCACATATTTCTTGTTTGCATGTAATACAAAAGAATGACAGAGTAGTTACCTAAAATATGTGTCAGGGAGACAGAGATAAACCTCAGGTAGATGGAGAATATCATAAAGGAGTGTGTAACCCACAGAGTAACCCTTACAGCATGCGTGCACACACACACACACACACACAAAGGACGCCCTGGATGAACAAAGCAGCCTTTTGATGGGCAGTGATGAATGTACTCCCTCACACCAGTAATCCAAAACTGAGAGTCCACATTGCGGCCTTCAAACCAGTGCCAAATCTACCTGTTGTTACAATCCTGAAGCTATCTACTGATTTTTTTTTCTGCACAGGATACAGTAGTAAGATCATGTTATCAAAAGATTGTTAAGACTATTGTGACTTCCAATCCATTAATTCATTCCAGGCAGATATCGCAGCACTCAGGCTCTCTATCTTCTTTTTCTACTCTCCCTGAAAGCTTTGGCTTTTGTACCTCCTCTATCTTGTACAAGAGAGCATTATCTTTTAAAGGGATAATGCACTGAAAACCTACTACAGATTTGACTGCTTTGATTTTATTATTGTAGAGCAAACATTGTGTCAGTGAGGTACACAACATGCTGATACAACTAAAAATATCTACCGGTAAGTCTTCATACGAAGGTATGAGTAGTGTCTTTACGATGGGTTTTATTTGCGTTTTTTTAGAGACTTTCCATAAAAATACTCTAACTTTCATACATCTCCTAATATAAGAATGTCGTACGCATTCTTCTCATCACTTATATAAGGACCAAGTAGCTAGTAACAACAGCGCTAGTGCCTCATGCTCCTGCAGTGCCTCCCACAAGACAGAGGTAGACAGTACTTATCACACCTCTGTGCTATTTTATACAAAGCGGCCTGTAGGATTTGTGCCTATTGCCCATGTTCTTATTTCTAGCCTTTCCTCTGACCAACTGTCCTCCCACAGGTTTGGAAGACTATATGAAAAATTATGGCGAGAACATAATGAGGGTCCTGGCCTCCTTTGGGCCCATACCTGACTTCTTTGGTGAGGGAGCCAAAAGCATTATTAATGTAAGTATGTATGCAGCCCTGCTGCACCTGCTGACCCCACAACCTGACTTTGGATAAGTGAAAGAAACTGGATTTATGAATGAAGAAAAAGTGTGCAACAAGTGAAGGGATCTGAATGTATGAATCTGAATAAAGACATTTAATCCAAACAGACAGTGATGAATTAAAATCAAACATTATTTATGATACTTGTGTTCCTGCATGTACTTCTCTTAGAGTACTTTGGGGTCTGGTTTAGGGCAGTTTGGATGTGTGTATTTTGTCACGTAGGTAGTTTCTAAAGTCCCAAACGAGGAAAAACAACTTTGTAGGTATTGTAAGAACTTTACGCCTGCGTAGTTTCACAACTGATCTTACGAAAATTTCATGCAAAAAAAAAAATAAAACAAGTCTGTCCAGTCTCTAGTTCTTGGAAAACCTACCGAATGCTTCAGTTTAACTGGTTATGTCGGCCAGCAACAACGATCAGCCATAACATTATGACCACTGAGAGGTGAAGTGAATAACACTGACTATCTGTTACAGTGGCTCCTGTCAGTGTGTGGGGTATATTAGGCAGCAAGTGAACATTCAGTCTTCAAAGTTGATGAAGCAGGAAAAATGGGCAGTGTAAGGATCTGAGTGACTTTGACAAGGACCAGACTGTGATGGTGAGATGACTGGGTCAGAGCATCTCCCACACTGCAGGTCTTGGTGGGTGTTGTTGGTCTGTAGTGGTTAGTAGCTACCAACAGTGTCTAAGGAAGGACAAATGGTGAACTGGAGACAGGGTCATGGATGCCCATGGCTCACTGATGATGAGGTTGATCTACTGTAAATTAAAGCTTGTGGTAGGTTGACTCTGAGCAGCCAGAAATGTAGGAGACAGACTGGAAAAAGACATCAGGTTTTCTCAAATCAGTCATTTGTTTTAAACAAGTGCCAGCAAAGTACACATGCCAAACAAAATCACTAAACAAACTAAATGGTTTAACTTCACATAACTGAAGAAAACTCAACTCAAAATAACTCAACGCAACTTACAGGCACGTGCACACCACTACACTTGGACTGCCATATCCCCAGCTGCTCCACCTCAGCTGATTAAGTAGCTCCTGGTACCATTCTGAACCATTCTGAATTGGATTAGAAGTTATTTGACACAGAGGCGTCAATTTGTGAAGTTGGGTGAATACCAATCGAGTGAGCTGGATATTGTATGTGGAGTGCCTCAGGGTTCTGTTTTGGGACCTAAATTATTTATATTATACATCAATGATATATGTAAGGTTTCTGATTTAGTGAAAGTGGTTTTATTTGCTGATGACACTACCATATGGGCATCGGGTGAAAACCTACAGCAAC
>NW_018128091.1:539070-542204 GCF_001952655.1 Monopterus albus | reverse complement strand
GTAGTGGTGATATCACACCTAGAGTGGTGAGGCTGTTGGATTTGTCTAAACAATTCTCTCTAACTCGTCCTCATGACCACAGTTTTCACTCCTTTTACATAAGTTTTTCACTGAATTGTAGACACATCTGTGCTCTTCCTGACAGTAGAACTGTGGAAGTAAATGGATTCACAGAAGATGCACAGTGAGCTGCAGAGTGACAGGAGTGCCAACCAACTGCTACATTGACTCCTATGTAAACAGTATTAGGCAGGTGGTCATAATGTTATGGCTGATCAGTGTGTGTGTGTGTGTGTGTGTGTATGTGTATGTGTATGTGTGTGTGTGTGTGTGTGTGTGTGTCACATTTGAAAGCCTTCACTGGTCATGTTTGTTTCCCTGCTGTCAACAGGAGATGTGTGAGTCGATTCCCAGTGATCAGCACCATCTGTCAGACAGGAGGGAGAGAAGGGACCAGCTCCTCATGGGTCTAGCCAAGCTCAAGAAGGACCACTAAGGTCAACATGCAGGGTGCAAGCACAAGAAAACCTCTGATTATGACTTATGGTTGTGAATGGGAATCTTTACACTTTAAATTTGATTCGACATAACACACAGTAAAGTAAGACTGAGGCACACACATACACTCGCCGGCCACTTTAAAAGTCAGACTTGTACATTTGTATGCAATTCAATGCAAAACCTCCACCTTAAAATCTGAGTTTATGAAGCTCAGAATGTTTCAGTTTTTGGGGAAATTGTCATAAATGTATAAATTCAATGATACGTTTATTATTGAGGTCATAGTTAAAGTTTATACATTTATAACAATTTCACCAAAAACAAACTTTTTGAGCTTCATAAACACAGATTTTAAGGTGGAAGTTTTGCATTGAATTGCATACAAATGTACAAGTGCAACTATTAATGTGGCCGGGCAGTATATATTATATATGATAATAATAATTAATTGATGATAATCTTGCAAAGGTGCTCTTGTAAAAGATCTCCTTGACCTCAAGGGATTTTCTCTGGCTAAACAAAGGTTAAATATATATAAGAATGATATCTTCGGAAATAACAGATTTGATCAGTCATAGTGGAGACTTGTGTCCTTAAAGTACCTGTTAAGGATCAATTATGAACATACAAATCTACGGTATACTTTTTAGAAGTAATCATCTCGGTTGGTGCTACACACCGCATAATGAACTGCTGCGAAAATGAATTCCATTAAAATGTGAAATGATTGTTTGATTAATAAAAACCATGAAATCGTACCTTTAAAAAATTTACTTAATACATGTTTTTATGATTACTGTAATGGTAAAAGAAAATTAATTGATGAAATTGTAATTAAATATTTGTGGAAGGAGTATTGATGTGTCCTCTGTTCCTCTATCAAATCAATAATGCGCATTGCATGAGATACTTATTGAAAAGTTACTGATCCTAGAAAAAATGTCACGAGTGCTACAGACTCACCCTGATACAGTATTTCTGGCACAAATATACATGTATATCATTATGCTCTGCTCATGTTGTCATGTTGCAGATTTCATTTCACAGTGAAATCTACCCAGATCGACCATCATGTCATTGTGTCCTGTGTCCTGCATCTATGAAATGTGACAAAATTGACCTCAAAATTGGCCTTAGAGACACAAGATGATCACAAAGAGACACAAAATTGTTGTCAAATTCCTTGTGTATTCAACATACTTGGCCAATAATGTTGAAAACAACTAAAAAGAACCAAGAAGAGAGACAGTTGACCACAAAGAGACAAACCAACCATCTGGGTCTATATAATACAAAAAGTCTCAAACATGTCTTAAATTTGCACCACTGAAGTGCAACATCAACTATGATGAGTCCTCAGTCAAAATGTTAATTGTTTTAGTTTGTATTCCAGGTTGTTTGTTATATAATTGATTACATTATTTTATGTATGTCTGTAATTAACACACAGAAAATCTGGGCAAGGTTGAATTAATCCATATCAGAAGTACAGTAAGGCTGTGACCTACAATTGTTACTGATTAAATAATCAGTTATCAGAATCATTGTCGGTTCATTTTCTGTGAATCAGCTAATTATTTCTCTTCCCCAGCAGGCTTCTGGGTATCAAAAGGGAAAAATGAAACTGGCATGTAAAGGGGGGTCAACGGGGCCAACGACAAAGTTTTGCCTCCGGGCTCCTGATGAGGTTAAGTAAGAAATATCAGAATATCATGCACAAGATAGAGAATAAGTAGACCAGTGACCTCCCACTATTGACTCTCTCCCACGGTCGACCCCACCCCCCACCCACCCACCCGGTTGGGGAATGATGAAACTCCTTGGGAGACCTAGGTGAGTCTCACACCTGCCGAAAGCCGGTCGCGGTTCGTCCCCACCAGCGGGAACAGTTGTCTACTCAACCAAAAAGGATGAGGGATTAACTGGTTTTCCCTTCACGGAAACTATTGACATTTTCTTGGATACGCTCTAGAGAGAGAGGTAAGTCGGTGTTAAAGCCCGTGAGTCAATGTGTTAAAGCCCGTGAGTCAATGTGTTAAAGCCCGTCAGTCGGTTGAGATTTGTGAACTCACTTCACCATAATGTTCGGACGACACCGTCAACAAAATGCTACAACTCCTTGATAATAACAAAAGTCGGCCTTTCATTTAAGGCTTGTGTTATTTATGTCTGCTTAGACAAAGAAACATGGTACATTTCTTAAGGTAATTCACCTTAAAAAGACAGAATTATCTTTTCATATGCCTTATCAGATGTTCGTATTTTTAAAGCCACTGTAGGCTACTGATAGGCAACGGGAAACAATAGTCATAAAACGTCATATTTCGTAAAATATCAAAACCATCGGTTTCATGGAATTTGTTGAATGACTCCTTCTGTGATTTATCACTGCCATGATACAAACTGAGGTTTAGGAGGGGGTACTTGTGATACTTTTGACTTTATAGTGCCAAATCTATCATAGAGGCCCTCTATGTCCCTGGAGTTAACCGGTTACAAATAGCAGTAATATGCCAACAACAGATACAACTCTGTACCTTCAGACAGTTTAGAGATCATGCAAGGAATGCTGTGATGTACCAATGTTCTTTACAAACAGTTTTCTAGGGTGTTAACAAGATGCTACATTCCTG
>NW_018128091.1:533254-539058 GCF_001952655.1 Monopterus albus | reverse complement strand
GGCTGAGTCCTCGTTACCACAATGAGCTGGGGGGCACTCTATGCCCAGCTGGGTGGCGTTAACAAACACTCCACCAGTCTAGGGAAGATTTGGCTTTCTGTTCTTTTCATCTTCCGCATCACTATACTTGTCCTGGCTGCTGAGAGTGTCTGGGGCGATGAGCAGGCAGACTTCACATGCAACACACAGCAGCCTGGCTGCAAAAATGTCTGCTATGACCACTTCTTTCCTGTGTCGCACATCCGCTTTTGGTGCCTGCAACTGATCTTTGTATCCACACCGGCCCTGCTGGTGGCCATGCACGTCGCCTACAGGAGGCGAGGGGAGAAGAGGACTATGTTGGCCTCCAACAGCAATGAGAAGATGACAGATACTGACCTGGAGACACTGAAGAAGAGGCGCTTGCCCATCACAGGCCCTCTGTGGTGGACCTACACCTGCAGCTTGTTCTTCCGGCTCATCTTTGAGGGCGGGTTCATGTATGCACTATACTTTGTCTATGACGGCTTCAAGATGCCCCGGCTAGTAAAGTGTGAGCAGTGGCCTTGCCCCAACACAGTGGACTGCTTTATCTCCAGGCCAACAGAGAAGACGGTCTTCACTATCTTCATGGTAGTCTCATCAACCATCTGCATGGTGCTGAATGTGGCCGAGCTGGGCTACCTCATCTTCAAGGCACTCATAAGGTGCTCAGCCAGATCAAACAAGAGGAGCCTCCATTACACCCACCCAGACGGCGTGAAACGAGATAAAACTGTTCTGCAGAACAGGACCAATGAGATGTTGCTGCCTTCCTCCACAGATTCATCCAGCAACAAGACCATGTGTTGAAGGGCAACTAGGGTTGCAACAGTATGAGATTTTCACGTCATCTAAAAAATAAATAAATGGATCACTGTTTCACAGTATTACGGCCTCACACACTTACTACTACTGTCAGCTACAACAACCCTTAAAAGAATCAAAACTAAAGGGTCTTTTTTATTGTGACTGTGGCAGTTGATTGAGTTGGACTGCAGAGCTAGATTGGTCTTAAAAGGTAGACATCATTATGATTTTAAAAAAAAAAATAGCATAAAACTGTTACTTATCATGTTAGTTTGCATGTAGGCACCAGTAGTAGACGACATATTCACATCCTTCACTTAAGTAAAATCACCCTGTAAAAGTAGCCTACTCTGTTACAAGTAAAGGTCCTGCATTGAAAATGTTAAGTCAAATTAAGTAATATTAAAATGTGCTTAAAGTATTAAAAGCAGAAGTAGCCTATTCGATGAAAAAAATGTCATACTATATTGTATATCACATACTGTCTATTAGGCATCACATTATCAGCCTGGCACTGGTGTAAAAGCAGGATTTGACAGTTGTAGTTGGCTGAAGTGAAGCTCTTCTGAACTATTGTGTCCAAGCGCAACTATTGATTAATTTCTTTAGGGATTAATCTGCTCATTATTTTCTCCATTAATCAATTGACTTGTTTGTAACTATCATTTTTCATACCATGGTATACCATGAAACCAGTATACTGCTGCAACCCTAAAGGCAACCATCAGAAAAGCACACACTGTAAAAGCAACTGCCCCAAACAGTCATAGTTTCTACAGCCTGGAAGTCCGAGACTACATCCACCAGAACTGTCTCACAGGAAGATGAAACTTCATCCGAAACAGATTTTGAGGTTCTGATTTATTGATTACATTTAGAAACTGCTTGAGCCTGCTGCACATTGGAAGTGGTCAGGTTTTGAACCAGAGAAGTGAGTCTGTGCTGACACCTAATGGTGACAGTGGAGCCTCAGAGCTTGATTGATTTATTTAGTGTTAAAGAAGAAGAAAGACAACAAATGAAGTCATGATATATAAAGGAAACAAAGGGTCCAAGTCACTTTGAGATTCAGTTGTAGAGTCTAGTTTACAGGAGGTGGTAAATGTGATTGAACTTAAATGGATGTTTTATTCTAACTGATCAAAGACTTTCTGATCCTGCTGTGTTGAATCAAGTGGCTGTAGCACAACATTGAGTTTAAACATATATATTTGCATGACTTTCTATACATAATGCTAGAGTTTGTGTGTAATGTCTGAGAAGTGTGTTTCACAGGATGTGATTATGTTGATAAAGAATGTATATAACGGTGAAACCTTACTGAGCACACCACAGAGATTTGAAGAGAATGTCTTTTGTCTTTTACTTGAAGTGCTTCTACACTTGTGTTGGAGATAAAAATCTAAACACACTAGGATTGTGCTGCATACGTTTAGACTGTACAAGATGTTTTTCTTCTTCAAGGTGCTAGAAACTTACCTGATCATTTTGCATACATGTGAAATATTTGCTTTAAACTGACATTTCACAGTTGATCTATCAGCCTTAAAAAGAGACGAAAAGAAATGACATGGTCATGTTTTGAATTCCAGACAAGATGCCTGAAGTTTATGAAAATGCCAGACGTGCCAGGATTGTAGTGATTTACAAATACAAATCAGTGGATATTTGACTGAATGTTTTTGCATGTTGTAATGTTTGTTTTTGAATGCTGATGACGTTGGTGCCCTAAAAGAGTTTAGAGTTCCAGAAACCATCATGAGATTGTTCCTGAAAATTCTTTATTGGTATTATTACTGCCTGATTCTTAAACCCAGTATTCCTATGTTATGGACTTGTGTTGTTGCAGTGTGTACTGACCCCAGCTGGCTGTATCAGCTTTCAGCATACGTCTTATTTTAGCCACCGCAATAATCACTTCTAGGCCCCTCAATGACTTTGTCCTCCCACTGTCGAATAGGTGAGCCAGATTAGTCACATTTATGTTTTTAATAAATTCCACCTGTTTTTTTATAAAAAGAAAACCTGCCTATGTTGTATGTTGACATTATATAGCTGGTGCTGTTCTGGAAAGTTACAGCATTAAGTGGATTTTCTAGTGTTGACCAAAGACCCAAAACATTTTCAAAATTTGCATGAATCTCTTAAATGTTTTATTTGAACAGTGGCAACAGAGTGGGAGTTTATAGTGACCAAAGACCATTTCATGGCGTTTCCTACTAAAATTTAGTAGTTATTATTATTTTTTAAACTGTGGATTGGATGCTAATGGAGTTTGAAGGGGTTGGGGCAAACGTTTGGCACTGTTTTCAAGTTATTTTTTGCCATCTTTTGAAGAGGTTCCGAGCATGTTCAGGATTTTGACCAATTGTGGGATAGTTTTGGTAAACGATAACTTTTACGCACATGTTCGAGTGGTTCTGGGGAGGCTGGCAGGGGCGTGGTGCGACTCCAGACAGGCTGATGACTGTGGATTCACTCACGCATGGTCACACAATGTGACAGTCCAAACATGGCTGGTAACGGGAGGCATCCCCATCTACAACTTCAAGCCGCCTCCAAAAACAACAAAAGAAAAAGTGTCCTCGCTCAGTTAGCGGGCCGGGATAGACAGCCACACAGACTGTGGCGAAGGCTGTGCAGGAATGAGTTAGTGTAGCCGCATAAGAAAGACTGAGCTGTGCTGGTGGGGAGGCGACAGGTTACAGGGTTGGTTGCGGGAGACAAAGGTCGCTGCAGCCGCGGAGGTCGACACACTTTTCAGCGCACTCAAATGATGGCACCAATAATGGCAGATGGATTTCCTTTTTGTACTTAAGTATGACATCTCCCGTCTAAAGGTATGATGGATATACACTGCTGTGAATATTTTCCCGCACTTAAACGGGAGTAGATGTCAAGTAATTGAGAGTTGCATCAATTTTACTAAACAAGAGTGCGACAAAAGCCGGACAAAGCTTAAAGGGAGTCCCGGGCCCCTGGCACATTGTGTGTCTGGCAGGTATGGCTTTATATTTGAACCTGACGTGTCTGTTATGTCCAACACCATGCCACAAACATGCCACAAATACCTGTGAAACTGAGAAACGTATTCAAAGTTTGCCATTTTACTCTTCGATTCAGTACGTCTCAAAATAGGCACTTGAGTCATATGAATGAATTTCAGATCTTGTTTCATATACTACAGAAAAGTGAAACTTGACACAGTTGCCATACAGTAGATTTAGCAAACCCCAATGTTGGTCGCAATGGATTTTGTTGTGCCACCTGAAGAATAAGTTCATGTACTCATCACTCTCACTATTCCTCAGTATTATGAGATGATATGTAGTAAAATCGTAATTTAAATGCACTTTGTTGCTGACAGAGAAGTATCACTGTAAGATCTAGAGAAATCTAAGGAATTTAGGTTTTAAAAATGTGGAGTTCAGGAGGAATTGTGTGGTCTGTGCTTTATGATATTAACATTAAACATGATGATATGTTTTTAAAAATAGCAACTGTTTTTCAGAAATAATTCTGGACTCTGTCTTACAGGAGAAGAATTGCAGAGAAGGGCTCATCACCTGAACCTGACCAGAGATCAGTAAGTACCATTAGATCCTTCTTGTCTGCTGTATTCATGGGGTAGGACTGGATAAGTCTGACTTCTTCCTACTCCATTCAAGCATGTACTAGGTATAAGCAAATTGATATTGGATTAGCATTTGTTGGATATGTGTAAAATTATGTGTGTTGATATATCAACTGTCTTTACATGCTTGAAAGAATAAATCAAATCAAATCAAATAATATAGTAAATAGATGGTGCACGACGTTCATTGCTGCAGTGTCCCCAACTCTTCCATCCCAGTGTATAGACTCTATCAGGTATTTCAAATGACTTATTTAGGAAATGACACAATTTTCCTGTTTTTAATTATCCTCTGGGTATTGCTACATCTGGATCAATTAAAAGATTTGATAAAAACATGCACTCAACTTTTTTTTACATGTACTTCTTCGATAAAAGTTTATTTTGAGGTTGATTATTGTTTGACTGTTTTTATCTTGCAGGTGACATACATACTGCGAACCCTAGTCGATGGATTTATTACCTTTAATACAAGATTATTTTAGTAAGTTTCTCCTCTGTTGTCTCTGTGTGGTAAATCTGCTGTACTGTATGAATAATCTTCATTCTGTGTTCATAACTCTGTCCAAATGACTGGCCTAAACGGAGTATTACTTGATAGACATCTTTTGGTTTGAGCTTTTCAGATCTGTGGATATGCTTATTTTCTCAGTTTTATGTCACTGTTTTTAAATATATTTGAATAAAATAAGCTTTTCGAGAACCTCAACTTGGGCCCTAGGAAGTTGTAATGTTGCTTTTCTGAAAATATTGACTAAATAAAACAATTATTTAAAAGAAAACATTGAACATTTTATTAATAAAAATCAGTCTCTATATTATGAGCTTTCATAATTACAATAAAATATTTCTACTTGATCTGTGGATTTAGTATTACAGTGGATGAGAGAGAGAGGAAGGGAGGGTAGCTTGTATGTGTGTATGTCAGTATTTGTTTCTGTGTGTGCACCACACCAGAGCGCCATCTCCGCTAAACGCTGTTTTCAATACATTATAATGTCGATCTCAGCACATGCCTGCTGGGCAGTGGAGCGAGCCCGTGAGAGAGAGAGAGAGAGGGGCCTGATATAGAGAGAGTGAGAGAGAGAGAGAGAGAGAGAGGGTGAGTGAACCGGGGTTCAAACAGGTGGCCTATACCATAGATGCCTGTGTTTGAAGTGAAGACTGTGTTTACATGTCCAGTATGGTTTTCTGTAAAGAGAAATAGGTCAGCGTCTAGTGGGCACCTCCACTCTCATCCATGTCCTCTTGTCCTCTTGTGGCTCATGTGTGTAAATGGCTTCGCCTTGGTCTGAGCTTGAACAGATTCATACACATCTCTCACAGTTTTTTTCACACTCTT
>NW_018128091.1:514670-533236 GCF_001952655.1 Monopterus albus | reverse complement strand
CCTGTACTTTCTCCATAGGTTAGAAATTTTAAAGCATGGGCGACTGGAGCTTTCTGGGGCGGCTGTTGGAGAATGCTCAGGAGCATTCGACAGTCATCGGCAAAGTCTGGCTGACTGTTCTCTTCATCTTCAGGATCCTGGTGCTGGGGGCCGCGGCCGAAGAGGTGTGGGGCGACGAGCAGTCCGACTTCTCCTGCAACACCCAACAGCCTGGTTGTGAGAATGTTTGCTACGATGAGGCCTTCCCCATCTCGCACATCCGCTTCTGGGTGCTCCAGATCATCTTCGTGTCCACACCAACTCTCATCTACCTGGGCCACGTGCTACACATTGTCCGCATGGAGGAGAAGCGGAAAGAGAAGGAGGAGATGCACAAAGCAAACAGATTCCAAGAGGAGAAAGAACTCCTTTACAGAAATGGAGGAGTAGGTGGCAAGAAGGAGAAGCCACCAATCAGGGATGAGCATGGCAAAATCCATATTAGAGGCACACTGCTGCGTACCTATGTGTTCAACATTATTTTCAAAACCCTGTTTGAAGTTGGATTCATTTTGGGGCAGTATTTCCTCTATGGCTTCCAGCTGAGTGCCCTATACAAGTGTGCACGTTGGCCCTGCCCCAACACTGTTGACTGCTTCATATCGAGGCCCACCGAAAAGACTATTTTTATTAAATTTATGCTTGTGGTGGCTTGTGTGTCTCTTTTCCTAAATTTGTTAGAGATCTATCACCTTGGATGGAAGAAATTTAAACAAGGAATGACAAATGAGTTTGCCCCTGACCATGAGTCTCTGCACCGCGTTGACATTGTGGAACCAGAGTGTTTGGCCTCGGCCTCGAGAACTGCCCCATCCAGCCTCAGCTATCCTCCAAACTACACAGATATGATTTCAGGGGGTGGGGCATTCTTGCCACCCATAGGGCCAGCAGCAGTTCCCTCAAAAGCGGAGTTCAAGATTGACGACCTCCAGCAGGAAGAGTCCCTACGCCAGCCTCCCCCCTCTTCCCACTACTACATCAGCAACAACAACAACCACAGGCTGGCTGCACAGCAGAACTGGGCCAACCTCGCCACCGAGCAGCAGACTCGGGAAATGAAGGCCACCTCACCTTGCCCATCCTCCTCTTCCTCCACCAGTGCAGACAAGGAGCAGCAGCAGCTGGTCAATGCTGCACTGCTCCTTCCCACCAGTAACACCACCAGTAACACCAACATCACCAATACAACCACCATCGCTGCCTCCAGTAGCAGCAGCCAGGGCACTGCCTCCAACACAGGAAGCTGGGGTGGGGGGAAGAACGAGCAGGAGGAAGGCCACGTCACAACCACCACAGTGGAGATGCATGAGCCCCCAGTAACAGTCAGCACAGACCTTCGGCGGCTCAGTCGGGCCAGCAAAAGCAGCAGCATCAGGGCCAGGCTGAGTGACCTGGCTATCTAGGTCTCCTCAACTCTCTCATGTCCCTGAAACCTCCCTCACCAACATCTGGCTTCCCTCAGACCCACCCCAAACATAGTGATTCACAGTACCACAAAAATAACACACACGCATAATGCAAAAAATGAGAGAGAGAGAGCAAGGTGACAAGAGACAGGAAAGCATAATAGCAGAAAAATGTGAAATACTTGGTTCGCAACAGCTGGTGGTTTAGTGCAGTCGGTGAGTTGCAAAATCAAAATCCAAATGATCCAAAACAATGACAGTGGAGAAACCAGTTATTCAATGTGTAGCCAGACAATTCACCCATATATCTTGTACATCATTTTAATTTAGTTTCGTAGTCAAATTGGTGAGAATGTGCACTGAGTTGCACTACAACTTGGTCCATTTGACCGTTAACCTGGAAGGTCTTTTGCTGCAGCATTTCCAGGATTTTACTAAACAAACACCTATTGTGTTAAATATAATTCATTCAGGAAGTAATTTCATCAAAACACATTACCTGTATTGTGGTCCTTGTGTGCAGGCTAGCCTAGCTCTACGACTCACCGATTCACTGACAAATTAGCATGGCAAAAGTGACCAGGTTGGTTTTACCCATGATTCATTGCAGCACTTCTTCTAGAGACAGAAGGTGAATCTTAATTCCCCTAAGTGCCTCCACCTTTCCATCACTTACATCTTTTCCTTCCTAAGATGTAAGGAAAAAGAAAATGCGTTCTGAGACATAAGATGACCTTTTCTCCAGTCCTTCATCTGAAGCATCCAGTCACCAACTGATTTCCGATAAAGGGGCATGTCAGTCTATAAATGATTTGCGCACTAATGCATCCTTGCTCATGGCTCCTCCAGTTGCCTCCTCACACCTCAGAGCAGGAACAAGAGCTTTGGGATGTGAAGAATAATCAAATAATGGAATTGGGATTTACCAAATGTGCTCCTTCATCCTTGTTTGATATACATAGAAGTCATTCCAGTTCAGCATCTTGAAGAACATCCCAAAGTTCTTTATTCCTGCTCTTTGGAGCAAGGAGCGAGGAGGCTGCTTGAGGAACCATGAGTGAGGATACATGAACGTCACCCTTTGCCGAAGTCTTTTATGGACCAATACACCTATATATCAGAAATCAGTTGGTGAATGGATGCTTTAGATGAAGGACTAGAAGGATGTCTCATGTTTCTTACAACATTTCCTCTTCATCTTTTTACCTCCCATCTTTTCCTTGCATCTTACATGGACAGGACCATGATGCAAAGAAAAGACACAAGTGAAGGAAACATGGAGACACTTAAGAGAACTGGGATTCACCCACTGAATACTGCAGCTGAGATGAACAGAAATGGACTGCTGTGATATTCCCAGAGTCCTCAAAATAAACAGACATAGGCACAGTATGGATGGCTTACGTGTCAAAACCACTGGTAGAATTCATCCATGTAATGCCCTGAATTCACCTGAATCTCTACAAACACTACATTGTCAATAACAGAAATCAAAACATTGCTGCTAGTTTATAAAATGGACATAAGAGCAGTCCCTTATGCTTGCCTCTGTCAACGTCACCTCCAATCAACATGTCTACAAGAGAAAAAATGTTCTCCACTAACGAAACAAATGATGAGATATCGCCTTCTTGAAATTTTGCAAATGAAAATTTTCTCATGGCTCATTCAGACAACCTCACAAAACTCTTAGGTTAGACTTGAAACGGCCAGTTTTTAGTTAGATTGTTGGCAGATAGGTTTGCCCTCAAACCCAAAACCCCATTTTTAACCACTGCTACTAAAGGTTGAGATCAACTTTGGGAGTTAAATGATTTTCACATTTCACATGGTTCTTTATTGGTTTTATTCTGAAAAGTGCAATATTTAAAACCAAAATGAATTTTACTTATAAACTGCATACTTGCTGTAGTTTGTGACTGCAAAACAGCTATGATTAAAGAATACAATCACTGGCATCACAAGTATCAACATTTCGCGGTGCAGTTGACCTTGATGGCTTCTATTTTGTTGTGTTCATCTTGATTCTTAGAGATCATTAGAAACCCAAACTTTTAACTTCTGTCTCTGTTGTGTTACTGTGCTGTTCTGTTCATTCACAAACCAAGAACTCACTTTCAGAAAGTTGCCTTATTTACAGACTTTAACATACCCTTAATCTGCTGTATTATCCTGTGAGTTCACTTCTGAGGCAGAGTTGGAAGTACACACACCGTGTGCAAACTCAGTAAATGGACATATTGCACTTGCAGGACATAACACAATTAAGTATAAATACTGTTGTCCACAGTAATTTACACCCAGCAGTTAATGTGCAGGTTGATACAGTGAAGTGAGGCTTTTTTAAATAATTCATGCAGGTGGGGAAAGCCCCAAAATGATGGTACTCTATGGTTCAAGAGTATCTGTACCCATGTAGGTACAATATTTCTTACTGCATCTTATTTCTGTTGCTGACATTTAGTGCAAAAAGAAACACAAAAGAGAAGAATATACACAGCATAATTGCAATGTTTCTTGTTCAAAATGACAAAAAAGATCTGCATTTGCTTTTGATTCCTAAAGTGTACATTTTGGTAGTTAAAGATTTGCACATTTAGGAAAGACAGCTGCTAATGCTGATAGCAACCGAGCGAGCGTGACACTAAACTGCCAATCTCAAAGCAAAAAAGTCTGAAATCCAAAACATAGTGGGTTTTCACAAAAAAGCAGTTGGTTTAAAAACCGTTATTTATCTGAAGCTCAAATATAAAAAATAAAACAGCAGCAAGAGAAACAAAATAAAAACAGTGAAGGTGTTTTCCTGTGTTCACTCAGTATGCTCTTCCAGACTGGTTGGAACTCTGGTTAAACAGCAGATCAGACACCTCCACTGTTGAGACAGTGCTAGCTTAGGTAGCTGGCCCTTCCCTAGCCTTGCATACAAAGCCCTGACACAGTGTTGTGCTTATAGCCTCTCATCTCTGTGAGCCCTTCAAGCTCTCCCCTCTTATGTTTCATCCAGAATGATGTCTCTGGCTTGATGGAGAGTAGGAACCATCTCACAGTGCTCAGAACAGCAACCTGTTTCCAATGCTGTCTTAAACAACATAAGTGCCTTGTGTACAAATGATTATTTTTAAAGAACAAGTTGGTGTAAATGTTCATTTACCTCAGATGTTTACAGAACTGTTACTAAATAAATAATAATACATTTTTGTACCATATTAATTGTTCTTGCTTCCAGTTTAACGTTACACAATGAATGAAATTCATTTATCCTATTGATGCAGAGCTATAGACTGGAGTCACAAAAGAGGACTTCAGACATGACTCCCCACAAGATAAAACGTAGTTACTATACAGAAAACATTATTGTGATGGGTCCACAGATGGTAACAAAGCCAAGGAGGCCTGACCTTCTGTCCGTTTCCAAACAGCCAATATAGGGAGGTTATATGCATGTAATAATCAACACCAGGATCGAGGTATGAACAGGGATCAAACCCATGATCTTTGGCTTACAAGACCATACCACATCGCCACCATGCCATGGTAAAATTATCTGTATTATAGCATCACTGTGAAGCCAGTGAATGAATGTGAAAACGGGGGTGTACAGCTCGGTATGCCAAGAAGCAGCATTTTGGGTTAAATGCAGAGGATTAATACTTTGATTTTCTCGACTGATAAAAAAAAGGACGGAATCATTTAGATTTAAATAAAATTTCTGGTAGAAATCTTGGTATTATTTGGCAGTTTTTGTTTCATTTCAATTGACATGGGGAAAATTAAATTACATCTTATCCTCATTAAGCTAGAGAAAAATACAAGACATCCAGGGAGGAGTTCTTCTCCACTGTCATCAAGCGCTTGCTCAAGGGGGATTTGTTGGGTTTTCTCTATGTAAAGTGCCATGAGATGATTTTTGTTGTGAATTGGGCTATACAAATAAAATTGAACTTAACTGAATCCAGCACATCCAACATTATATGGTGCCCACAGGAGACCTTTTGTGCATTTTTGATATTACTCTCTTTATAGGGCTTTGACCACTGACCTCCCAGCATCCCACGGCCTCATTCTAGCAGTGAATGTCACAATGCAAGGCTGAGCCACAGACACAGCCAAACGTGTGTGAGTCTCGCACCTGAGAGTCACATATCTATCACTAACTCACTCTGTATCCTCACAAGAAGCGACAATTTGCAAACAAGTAATACATGATACACCCACAGTAATACATGAGCTTTGAGCACAGTGGGCAGCAGCAAAGCAAGACTCTCCGATATGTAGAGGAACAACTACACATTGTGCTGTTCGTCTGACCTGTCACTGCTGCACTAGCTGGCTCCCCCACAGCAGTGAGTGGCTGCCAGGCCTCCTCTCCCACATCTCTCTCTTCCTGACCTTCTCTCTCGCTGGTTGAAGCCTGGAGACATTCAAAACAAATAAAGTGGATCACATGTTATGTCTAACATGCTAGCAAACATTTGCCTACTTACACAACCAGCAGAAAGCAAACATTATCATGTTTTCTGTCCACCTAACAAATGCTTCAAAGGTCTAATATCTATTCTCCCTAGCTCAGATTTGTCTCCACCATATTCTGACAAAAATCTGCAGGGACTTCACTGTGCTAATGTTTGGGTCTGTGTGCCTGTAAAACCAAAACAATAAGCTAAAAGAGGCTAAAACAGTACTGCAGTGACTCATAAAATAGCCTGAGTTTAGGAAGGATTACTTTGCACAGGATATCTGGCACCGAGTCTGACAACAAAGTTCAATACATGAGTGTCAGGCTCTTGGGTCCAGTGGCTGAAGAGTGATGGGAGATAGTTCATGTGTTGGCACGACTGACTGGGGGCCTCAGCCATCACTCAGTTAGCAGTTTTGTTTCCATTGCAGGACCAAACACAGCTTAATGGTTTTCAGGGACATTTGGATCAGGTGGACAGAGGATCCAACAGGGGTGGAATGTCATCCGATGACATTAAAATGCAGTTTTAACTACATAGTTGAAATTAGCAGTAATTCTTTATTTTATAGATCCTGAATAATTTTACAGGAACATGATCTGTGTACTTTAGGGTAGATGTTCTCAGACAGTTATTTGTCTACATTAAGTCGCAAGGTTATGATGGGCTTTTCAGTGATGGTTTTTACCCAGTCTGAACCCTGTAGCCCCAGTAAAGCCCCATGTGGTCCTATGGTGGAAAAGTGACACTACAGGAAGAGAACGTTTGCCACAGAGTCACCCATCTACAGCTCAGAGTCAGGAGGCTGCTATATTTAGCCTTTAATCATCTAACAAATTAACACTCAGCCCACAGCACAAATACCTCAGACCCTCTTTGTGTATTTCAGGAATGTGATAGCGTGATGAATTTGTTTCTGGGAGCCTGACTGCTGGCTCATGGAAGAATGTTGACTTGTCTGACAAAAACTTTACTAGTGTGGCACCAGACTGTTAAACATCTAAGTGTTTTTGTTTTTTAAACAGATCATGTGACCTCAATGTTATTTAAAAAAGAAGATATCCAGTAAACAAAAACAACTGTAAATCAGAAAATTCATTTTCATACATCACCCTTATGACAAACGGTGGTTCTGCAAGTAACTATAACTAAAGATGTCAGATAGATGTGGATGAAAACGTTTTTCCCTCTGAGGTACAAAGTGTGTACCTTATATTATATTCAGAGGTGTTCCTAATATTCTGACCCTCTCATGTATGTCACTGGGCAGGACACAAATATACAGACAGCTCTGAATATAATGTAGTCCAGTACAACACCACCTTAACTATGACCTCAATAATGAACATATAATAGAATTTATACATTTATGACAATTTCACTAAAAACTGAAACACTTTGAGCCTCATAAACACACATGTTAAGGCAGAAGTGTTGCATTGAAGTGAATATGGATGTACAGGTGGTCATAATGTCATGCCTGATCGGTGTAAATACCTCAAACTTATACCCTAGTGCAGCACTAACAATGGATTGCAAAGTGAAATCAGTAAGATGTGTCCTTTTATTTTGTTCAATAAAGAGGACACAAAGACAGTTACTGTACAGCTGAGCCTGAGCCCTCTTGGATCCAGAATTTACTGACTTTCAGAGAAAATGCATTAACTTCAGTGTTTTGTTCCACAACAAGTAACTGATCAGAAAGTTTTAGACTTCTTAACTTTAGAAATCTCAACAGATACTTCAATTAATCCTTAAATTTCTCTGATATATTCTGGTCAATTAGTTTCATGAGCTTTGGGTCATGACCGAAAGGGCAGGATCCCGGATACAGGCGGCCGAAATGAGCTTCCTCCGCAGGGTGGCCGGGCGCACCCTTAGAGATAGGGTGAGGAGCTCAGTCACCTGGGAGGAGCTCAGAGTAGAACCGCTGCTCCTCCACATCGAGAGGAGCCAGCTGAGGTGGCTCGGGCATCTCTTTCGGATGCCTCCTGGGCGCCTTCCTAGGGAGGTGTTCCGGGCATGTCCCACCGGGAGGAGGCCCCGGGGAAGACCCAGGACACGCTGGAGGGACTATGTCTCTCGGCTGGCCTGGGAACGCCTCGACATTCCCCCGGAGGAGCTGGAGGGAGTGTCTGGAGAGAGGGAAGTCTGGGCATCTTTGCTTACACTGCTGCCCCCGCGACCCGGTTCCGGATAAGCGGAGGAAAATGGATGGATGGATAGTTTCATTGGGCAGTCGAACTGTTTTTTGTTTTGTTTGTTTTTGTTGTTTTGTTCCATTAATGATAAAAAAAAAGCCAGAAAAGTCCAAATAAGTAAAAAATCTATTAAGTCTATTGCATTTTGAATGTAATTCACTTAAATATGGGCCTTTTCCACACTCACTGTGGTTGTTAATACTATAAATGATGTAACATTGCAGCATTGGTTCGTGTGTGGCCATGCAGCACAGCTTGTTTTGACTCCGTCCAGTGAAAAGGGTGCATGGGTTATGGTTTAACCCATGCATGGCTGCATGGATTAAAGACTTGCATGAGGAGAGGTCAGCTCTGCTGGGACACCTGCAGGTCAGGTCAGGGTGCGGACACAGTGCCCACAATGCACCTGGCTCATTTCATGCACCAGTTCATCACGGTTCCCTAAAGATGAAATACAGAAATTAAGTAACAGCGTGAAAGGTCTTCTCCATCAAGTCTTTCTCTGTCTCTGCAGACCAAACACAACCAAACACAAGTAAATACTTACACACATGTAAAAAGTGGCAGCATGTCCTCACTTTGCTCTGTACCACAGTGACCTTATGTGACCTGGCAGGAGCAGTCACCACAGACCTGAAACAGATTGCAGTCAGCTTCAGTTGTAACATTTTCAATATAGTTTCAACAAAGGCTTTTGCAGCTCATTTGAGAGAATCTACTTAAAAATGAGTTTGATCATTCTGAGATACTATGTGTGTGCTATGTCTGTTTCTAGCTGATGCAGCTTTTTAATATTTATTTGCTGGATGATGGGAGGTGTTTCTGGCCTCTGATTGGTAGAGTCCACAGGTGATGTTAATATGCTACTGCAAATTAAGTCTTACCCGACAAAGGTCTGACGTTTTGTACATATACACAATGTCTGCAAACAGCAGAGTTACTGGTGAACCACCATGCAACACCCTTTTATCTTGTTGCTGCTGGACGTTTATTGTAAAACATTTTGATTTATAACAGATCATATTTAAGCTTCTGTGATAGACTGGAGACCTGTCCAGGGTGGACCCCGCCTCTTGCCCAGTGCCAGCTGGGATTGGCTCCAGCCCTCCACGGCCCTCTTCAGGATAAGCGGCATAGATAATGGATGGATGGACTTAAGCTCGACACCTGTGTTTTGCATTGCTTCTCTCAACCTACTGAGACTCATGTTTATCTTTCAGTTAGAAAGCAATACAACTATCAAATGTTTTAACATGAAAGAAATATTCTTTGAAACTCTTTTGCCAAAGGTCACACCTGTGTCCTGTGTCGGTCCATCAAATGTAATCCAGATATTGTCATCCTCAGTTTGGAAGAAGTCACAACTTCTTCTGCAACATACTAGAAACAAGAGTTGGTGGACATTTTGGTGCAGTTTGCAGAACCATGTAAGAAAATAAAAGCAGAAACAACTATATCCACCAGGATGGGAGAAAGGAAACTGTGGGAAATATTGGTGCTGCACTTTAACCCAAATCCCAGCTGTCCCAACTAAACTCTTCAGCCAGTTGTGCACCATGCGTTGAGGCACACAACCTGAGAAATGCAGTTGTCATCTATTCCTGCCCTCTTGTCCTCTGTGTAGCTGTACACTGCATCCACACACACACACACTCAGAAGCTCCCCCCTCCCAGTCACTGTTGTTTTATCATTAAGTTCATATCATGTGATTCAAAAAGGATTCATTGCACATTAGAGGCCCTAATCGCCACCTATAGTCCACCCCCTGGGCCTCACCCACATGACCCTGCTGAGCACAGCGCTTTCTTAATGCCCCATGAAAGAGCTGGGGATTGAGCCCAAACAAAAAACCCCACCAGGGTGAAAAAATGTTTTTACACCCAAACTGCTCCAACACAGGCCCGGCTGTGTGGGCGCACAGGGACGTTTTAGCTTTAGATAAATGGGACAAGTTACTGGCGTCTATCCAACTCTGATAGATAGCTCAGAAAGAAAAAAGCTTGCCTCTTCAAAAAATTGGGTTTTGTCATCATGTTTTATACCTACACCTATCAATCTCTTCAAAAAAGTGAGGTGAAATGGGACAATGATGTTTTTCTTTTTCCTCCTTAAAGCCTCCACAAGGTTAAAGTTGATGTTTCGTCAGTGTGGAGGTTGGGTGGGCAAGGCTGAGGGCAGGGAGGATGAGATGAAGTGTGTACAGATTTATGGGAGGAGAGGGGAGGACGCCTTATGTCAGCCGGCTGCAGACGAACCTCTTGTCAGTCACAGGTCCTGACACAAAAGCTCAGCGAAGCAGCAACTCATCCTGCAGCTGATGATGGATGTTACAGTTTAACAACATGTCTGATGGTGGTGCTAAGAAATCCACTGCCAGTTATGGGCAGGGGTTCACAGTGAATGTGTAGCGCCCCCCACTGGGAGAAACAGGAGAGTGCTCCTTTTCAGCACTCAGACACAAACACAGAAGCACCTTGCCCTCTGGCCATTCATTTGTTTGTCCTGTGGAAAATGTCTGCCTTCAGTAGCCTGCAGGATAAACCAGTATTTTCCTTAATTCTCAAATCCTATGAAACACTCAACAAGAACTGCCCACATAACACGTCCTCCTCTGTGCCAAAAACTGTTATCTAAAAACTATTAAAACATACCACTACACTGGCAGACATGTTTTGTCACCACAAACACACACACTGTAGTGTATTTAGACTCAGTCCCATATGCACCATGTACCAAATGTGTACTGATCTGCTGCTGAAAATAGCCCCAAACAAATGTAATGTTCACTCTTGTCTGAGCAACATTTGTTGAAAACTAAACTCACCAGCTGTCTTAGGGAAAACTGCCTATATATGTGAACGAGATGTACCTTCAGTAGAAACCAATGGGAGTGGAGTGCCACAGGCAGGGTAGACAAGGTGGAGGATTATTAGTTCTGTTCATGAGATCTGTAGACGGTAGAAAAAAAATAAAAATAAAGCAGCAGCAACCTTACCCTTTAAGGATGAATTTAGTCATCACTCATGAGTGAGCTACATCATTACACCCCAGAACGACTAAAGTTCTGACATGAAGCAGAATTAGTCGACCAACCTAAGTTAATGTGTCAGTGATTTGTCTTGGAAATTTCTTTCAAAAGGTCAATACAAATATTTTGAGCCATAGATGCAAAATCTGATTATGCTCCAAGACAAAACATGATTTTGTTTTTTTTTTTATTGTTAGTGTGCAGGTTTTCTACCATGTATGTTTGAATAGATTTAATGGTGGGCAATCAAAGTGTGACTCTACTGAAACAAGGTCTCATTTTGAGAAATGATTTGGTGGTAAGTAAAATCTGTTAAGAAGAATTTTTATTTTAGATAAAAAATGTGTTTCCAACTTTGTGATTACAATTCAGGGAAGACCCTGCCGCCAAGGCAGAAATAGAGGTCAGTAAACAAATGACTTTTCCAGTTCAGTTTGGAAAAGTTTGGCTGACCTGTACAGAGCCCTGACCTCAATTCCATCCAACACCTGTGGGATGAACCGGAATACCAACATCACTAATGCTCTGGTGGATCGGTGGGAGCAAGTCCCTGCTACCAGGTTCAAAAATCTGGTAGGTAGCCTGAAACCAGAAGAGCAGAGGGTGTTAAAGCAGAAGATTCATGCCCATGGTTTTAGAGCGAGACATTCAACCACCACATAAATAAACAGTGGGTCTTTTTGGAGAGTTTGCACAACCTACTGTAAATAACCCTGACTCTTTGAAAAGGTCGGTTCACTAGAAGGTCAGACGTTCCTCCTCCTGGCTCTGATGCTACTGTAGCTCTGTAGGTAGGTTTGGTTTTATGCTATGAGGCTTTGACTTCTGGTTTTCTTCTGTCAACTCAAAGCCACATGCAAATAAAAACTTGTTTTAAAAAACCGAGTTGCTTTTGTCTTAAGAGGAACAATGTCCTGCTCACTCGACATCATCTGTAGACCTCACTGTCAACGGTTTTTATTGTAACTCTCTGCTTGATGAAGTCCAGGTTGATTTTGGTTCATATTTGCTGAATTTCTATGCATTGTCTTTGTTTAGCAGTTTTTGAACCCTTTTCAACCCACGTGCACAGTATCCTTTTGTTAGCACAAACTCATGCCAAATACATGAAACAAATGACACAAAAGCACCTATAAGAATGTAGAAATCTTTAGTTATTCCTCCAGATACTTTAAGGCTATAAATATAACTTCATAGGTCGGTTACATACAAATACAACGCATTAAAATGTTATTAAACTATTTACATGCCAAGTTACTGTGTGAAAGCCCCACACCAACACTTCCAGGTGCTTTTCTCACCTTGTCACCACATAATATATAAATAAATTCACCCATTAACAGATGGACACCAAATGGTTTCAACACTCCTTAAACATTCAGTGTGTTGAGGAGAACAAAATCACTATACTCACCTCCACTGTATTGGGTTAGCAGCTTAAGGTCTCTCTCTCAGTACATTAAACCTTATAGCTCAATAACGGCAGGTGAGTTCATATATCATCATTATATATAGTGATATAATCATTTATTACCGTATGTGATGAGTTGACCCCTTAATGTCCATCTTACTGTTTTTACTACAGCTAAATCAAAACAGCACCATAGAAGAGTCTGTCTAGAAAATGAAATCATTTATTTAACATGACCGTATCAGCAGATCAGCCCACACATACATAACAGGTTCAGCTCACAATCACTCTCTTTCAGTATGTACAGTTAGGCACATTCTCATTAGGCGTTTCAGCCAGCCACAGCGTCAACTGGAGGTCCAAACCTGGGGCAGGTTTGGCTGCTGCCTCCGAGTCCAGCGGGTATTAGTCAGCCAGGTTATCTGAGTCCCTCTGATCCAGGGTCAGTTTATGTTAACTTCCACATCAAGCTACCGCTTAAGGTTTGGACATTGGGCGGGTGACACTGACCTGGCATCAGAAATTCAGACCCATGTTGTCCCTTTAAGTCTGCCGTCTTTGCTCCTGAAATGTTACGCTGTAGTCGTATTAGATGAATAATTCTGACTTGGCTTTAACTTTGTCCAATTTATTGAAATAATCAAACTCAAAACAATTTAACAAACAACAAGGTTTAACATAAAAAAATAAAGGAAATGAACAACCGATAGTAACACTGAAAGAAAACGAGTTTAGTTTATGAAAGAAAAAAAAAAATCAAATGTTCAACCATTTCTTAGTTACAAGCATTTGCTTTGCAGTGGTAGAACAGCTTGGAAGAGAAAACAGGACACTTAGTAAGCACCCAGTTTTTTAACTAAACCATATCAAGATTAAAGGAGAAATGGCAGAAAAATACAAAACACGGGGACAGACGCAGAAGGGAAATGTTCAAAAACTGTCTGTTGGGCTCTGAAAAATCCACATCCTTCATGTTGAACAGGTTGCTGCAGTGATGACATTTAATGGACGAGGGAGAGGCAGGGGCACAGGACTGCAGCAGGTGTTTAATGAATGACAGTTGAGAGGGAAATGCCAACATTAAGAGGGCACTGCCAAACTAATGTAAAGAGAAATAAATAATCAGTCTTTCTAAAGGAGGCTTCCCAAGTGGAAGGGTTTCAAGCTTAAGGTTCCACTGGGTGCTTTTCTTTCCTCCAAACGACTCCATCTCAAAAAAACAACAACCCTTGTTTCAGAGATATTTACACTTCAAAGCAACCCGATCTGGGCTTAGTACGCACATAATGCTACATCGCATGAGTGAAGGTTGCCCTAATGTCCCATAAAGAAATGCAGCATGTTGGTAGGTCGCCTTTACCCTGCACCACAGCAATCACGCGTGTTTGAAGAGGAATAACACAAGGTTAAGTCCTCTTTTACTGTCCTGGGATCAGTGATGAACCTTGCTTTTATGAGCTGAAGTCTTGTGTGGTGCAGCAGTTTCGCCTGAGAGCAGTCATGACAAGAGGAAGAGCAGTGAGTGAGATGATGGGAAGAGTGAAATCAGTCCAGTTAATGTGAGAAATGTGTGATAGTCAGTTGCCCTGACTGAGGAAGAGGCTGCGTTGAACTCATATTGGAAACCCAGAAATTCTAGCTTATAAAATCTCTCAAGCTGGCCCTATAGTTTCTATTGTTAACTGTTGTTTCATGAAGATTTTATATTTGTAAAAGACTTCTGGGGCCTAGAGGAGGAGTTGTATTTCTGTGATATCATCCCAATGTAAAGGGGCTGAGTGGCAATGCATGGGATGAGGTCGCATCAAAACAGGAAATGCACACTTGGATTTGTCTGTCAAACAAGCTTCAGTGGACGTAAATGACAAACAGAGCAAACACTTCTAAGACAGAGTGTAATGTCACCTTGTTCACTCTGTGCAGTTTGAGCTGACTGAGGCTTACAAAAGAAAGAGACTTCTAATTTGGAAGTCTCTCTGACTGTGAACTGACTGACAACCTTCAAATCATAAATCCACAAAACCAAGTTAATTGACCAATGCAACAGTAGAAATGAGAAAACTCCATAGATGACACAGCACTGGACAGAAGCGCATGACTGATGGGTGCTGTCAACGATGCAACAGACTAGTGTTTGTCTATTAAAATATAAAATTTAACTATAAAATAGTACTTAACAGTTGTTGCAAACACGATTAACTGCTAAGCTGGGAACCGTAGTTTAACGTTGGCCTGAGAACATCCTTTAATTGACAATGTGAAGATGGAGTGTCAACCTACCAGCTGGGAACATACGACTGTCTCCTCCTCTGGGTGGGTTTGTCCAGACTCTACCCTGCCTTCTCCCCTCTGTTGTGCAACTGTTAAGTGGCTGCTCCAGTCTCTCCATCCAGAGTGATGGTGAGCAGGACATAAAGCGCTCATATCATCCTGACCCTTCCTCCCTGTGTTTCTCTCCTTGTAGCCTCCACATAACTTTTCTTAAAGTATGATTGTTGTTAATAATGCAAATATTTTTAAGCTGCTTGCTTGAGCACAATGAACATTACACCCTCAGAATTGTTAGCAGTGATCAACAGCACATCCTAGCTTCTCACATTCAACCTGATTTAACTTTGACCATGAGAACAAATTACAGCTCAACCTCCTTTTATCTTTTTCTCCTCCAGCTGCTAATTCCAGCTGGTTCCTGACGTCAGAAGACATTTATGCCAGTTCTTCCCTTCTGCTTTATGACCGGAGGGAAAATTCTTGTCCTCTAGCTTCACTGCTTCTTCCTCCTCAGTTTGTGAATACCTCAGCACAAGTATAAATGCGGGCAGCTCTTCAACATTTTCACCATCCTCTATACTTTCAGGCCCCTTGTTGTGGACGCCACCAGGAGGAAACAAGTCAACAAGGAGCACATGAGGAGGACCAGACGATAAGACGGGAAGAGCACTCACACTAGCTCATCTCCTCTTCCTCATCCTCCTCCGCTGACTGTTTAGGCTCTACTAACCCAAGTCCAAGTCACTGCTACTCTCCCGCAACCGTTTCACCCCCGTCACCTTCGTCCTCATCTTCCTCCAGGTGCTGTTTGTCTGTGTAAACGTCCCTGACCAGGAGGACTCTGGTGAGGAGGCTCTCCAGGATCCGTCGCTCCAGCGGCGTGGAGCTGAACCACAGTGGCTCATCGGGGCTGCAGGCCGCATCCGGCTGCACATAGAAGACATCTAAACGCTCGTGTAACAATGCAGGGCTGGAGGGAGGGAAGGAGGGAGTGAGGAGATGAAAGGGGTGCAGAATGAGGTAAAGAGAAACACAGGGGGAAGGAAAGAAGTGAGGAGAGAAATGGAGAAACGGGCACACAAAAGTGAGTAAAAAATATCAATTAAGTGGTAAGAAGTGAAGGTAAAAGGTGAAGAAGAAAAGGTTTTAAATTTCCTTGACTAATCAAAAGAATCTGGACAACAGACTGTGTATTGGTAAGTCCTCATTTTTCATCTGTCAACACTGGGTTTCAGGATGTGAACAGCAATGAGTTATAATCACAGGACTCAGAAATGTAGAAATTCAACTGGTTAATTAAATTAGGGATGACAACAGACACCAAACTTTCTATTTGCTCTCCTGGATAAGGCCCTCAGTTCAATTACCACAAAGCTTCGCTGACACAGTATATACAGCAGCAGTCTGGGGAGATGTTAGCTAAGATAACATACTGTACATTTCACTAGGGTCAACTGCACCAGTAGAGGTATGAAACCCACCACTTCGCTCTGTAGAGCTCGTATAAGTGACACTCATGCTTCTTCACAGGACAGTGTAAGGTGGAGCCTCCTGACTCATTGTCCTGTGCATAGTCCTGATCGCCATCGACATCCTCCAATTTACGCTTCCTCTTCCTAGACTCTGTTTGCACTGAAGGATCGCAAAAAAAGTTTAAATGTGATTGTGAGCAAGAATCAAACACTCACATAACACTCGGTTTAAGTTTGATCTCGTTATGAAAGGCTACAAATAAGACACACTCAATGATTATGTCAACCTGCTTAAGTGTGGATACAAAGAAAAGTCTTGGGACAGTGATGTTTTATTGTTTCAGCTCTAAACTCCAACATACATTTACCCACGATGGTTGTGTATGAAAGGTCAGAAAACGGACGTTCATGTTGCAGCCTCACCATGGTGATCCTGAGAGATGGAAGGCACTCGGATGCAGACAGTGGTCTCCTTGGTGACAGGATGGACCATGTCAGGGCCGTACACGTTAGCGAAGGAGAGGCGGAGGTGTTGCTCCACGGTGCGCAGGCCAAAGTATTTGGTGTTCAGGTAGACCAGAGAGCGCAGCAGAGCGGCGGGGCTCTGCTCGCCAAGATGCCGGCTGCTCCACAGGCTCTGCTCCTCCACTCGACCCCATAGAGAACCTGAAGAGAGACTCAAATCCTTAAAAACCCATTCTTGGAAATAAACAATTCCTAGCCGTCCTATTCAGTGCCCAAGATGACGATATAGTAATATTTGTCACCCTTGCCACTTACTTTTGGATCAAAAGTTAAATCAGTTCTCATTAGCATTTTAATAAGAAAGAAAGTCACTTTTGGCTTTTCCCGTTTAGGGGTCGCCACAGGGAATTGTCACACTGACAACTTGCATGCTGACATTTGGCACGTGTTTAACGCCGGATGCCCTTCCTCGTGCAATCCTGACTTGAACCCAGGCCTGCGCCTTAACCACTAGCCTAGCAGTTCTCATTAGCATTTTAATAACTTATTAAAATAAACAACTGGAAGTGCACCACTTTGTATTAGTAATTAACAGCCAGATATGAGCAAAATTTTATGAAATTCAGAGGAAAGTCTCAAGGAAATTAGCTGGGGGAAAAAATGGGGCCTGTAGAATAAAGTGTTATTATATTCTACATAGTTTATTATTTATGTGAACAAAAAACATTCAAGAACTGTTGTGTTGAGCCCGTTTCCTAATATAACATTACAATGCAATCACAACATGTCAGGATGTGACCAGCAGAAAAAGTATAAGCAGTGGACACTCACCATCGGGAAGCACACTGGGCTGCCAGTCCTTCAGGACCCTGTTAAGCTCCTCTCCAAACTGCTGGTAGCATGGGTCACTAAACAGGTCATCCTTCCATCCTCTGGCATGAAGATGCTTCAAACAAATAAAAACGGTGTTTTAAAAAAGGTCAAACAAATAAATCCAAAAAAAATAGGGCGAGAAAGGATGCAAGACATTTTCAAGTGTTTCATGATCAAACTTTACAAAAACCCAAAATGATCTTTCAGCCTTATTTTCTACAGATAGAAAAAGGTTTTCTTACATTTTTCTGACAGTAAAAATCACACTCCAGAGGACTTTCTTTAATACTGTGCTCCAGACCGCACCCATGCTGTTCTGCTGCTGCTCACATGTGAGAGCAGGAGGGAAGACCGTGCACAGGTAAAATCTGTCCTACTAGAAACACACTGCAACTTCAGTTCCTACCTCCAAAACAACTACAGATGAAGACAAAAAAGCAAGTTATACACCGATCAGCCATAACATTATGACCACTGAGGTGACGTGAATAACACTGACTATCTGTTACAGTGGCTCCTGTCAGTGTGTGGGGTACATTAGGCAGCAAGTGAACATTCTAGTGTTGCACGATATACCGGTACTAGTATGGTACCGCGGTACCGAGGCATTTAAAATGGTACTATACTGCATTTGGATGGGACCGGTACTTGCAGCGCCGCCGGCAGCGCCCACCCGCAACAGAGGAAAACAGAGCAGGAAACAGCTTCCTCGTCCTCTGCTCACTGAGCAGCGTGGACTGGAGCAACAAACGGAGCAGAAGGAAAGCTTGGAGAGAGCAGAGACGTTGGAGAGGGAGAGAGAGAGAGAGAGAGAGAGAGAGGAGCACGGAGAGGAGAATGGCTGCTGTAACAGTCACCACCCCGCAACTTGTGGACAAACGAGGGGCGCGAAGTGCTATATGGCAGTACTTCGGCATAAAAACAAATGAGCAAGGAGAGGCA